>NW_024112153.1:0-28137 GCF_003073215.2 Triticum urartu | reverse complement strand
GCAAGTTAGAGTCCAAAACAAGGGCAAAAGTGTTTGAAAAGTAGATACGATGGAGACGTATCAACTCCCCCAAGCTTAAACCTTTGCTTGTCCTCAAGCAATTCAGTTGATAAACTGAAAGTGATAAAGAAAAACTTTTACAAACTCTGTTTGCTCTTGTTGTTGTAAATATGTAAAGCCAACATTCAAGTTTTCAGCAAAGATTATGAACTAACCATATTCACAATAACATTTAGGTCTCATGTTTACTCATATCAATGGCATAATCAACTAGCGAGCAATAATAATAAATCTCGGATGACAACACTTTCTCAAAACAATCATAATATGATATAACAAGATGGTATCTCGCTAGCCCTTTCTGAGACCGCAAAACATAAATGCAGAGCACCCCTGAAGATCAAGGGCTGACTGGAAATTGTAATTCATGGTAAAAGAGATCCAGTCACAGTCATACTCAATGTAAACTAATAGTAATACATGCAAATGACAGCGGTGCTCTCCAACTGGTGCTTTTTAATAAGAGGATGATGACTCAACATAAAAGTAAATAGATAGGCCCTTCTAGAGGGAAGCAGGGATTTGTAGAGGTGCCAGAGCTCGATTTTGAAATAGAGATGAATAATATTTTGAGTGGTATACTTTCATTGTCAACATAACAACCGAGAGATCTCGATATCTTCCATGCTACACACATTATAGGCGGTTCCCAAACAGAATGGTAAAGTTTATACTCCCCACCACCAACAAGCATCAATCCATGGCTTGCCCGAAACAACGGGTGCCTCCAACTAACAACAATCCGGGGGAGTTTTGTTTGCAATTATTTTGATTTGATTTGAGCATGGGACTGGGCATCCCGGTGACCAGCCATTTTCTCTGTGAGTGAGGAGCGGAGTCCACTCCTCTTGAGAATAACCCGCCTAGCATGGAAGATACAGAACAACCCTAGTTGATACATGAGCTATTCGAGCATACAAAATAGAATGTTTATTTGAAGGTTTAGAGTTTGGCACATACAAATTTACTTGGAACGGCAGGTAGATACCGTATATAGGTAGGTATGGTGGACTCATATGGAATAACTTTGGGGTTTATGGAATTGGATGCACAAGCAGTATTCCCGCTTAGTACAAGTGAAGGCTAGAAAAAGACTGGGAAGCGACCAGCTAGAGAGCGACAACAGTCATGAACATGCATTAAAATTAATCAACACCGAATGCAAGCATGAGTAGGATATAATGCACCATGAACATAAATATCGTAGAGGCTATGTTGATTTTGTTTCAACTACATGCGTGAACATGTGCCAAGTCAAGCCACTCGAATCGTTCAAAGGAGGATACCACCCTATCATACCACATCACAACCATTTTAATAGCATGTTGGCACGCAAGGTAAACCATTATAAACTCCTAGCAAATTAAGCATGGCATAAGCAACTATAATCTCTAATTGTCATTGCAAACATGTTTCATTCATAATAGGCTGAATCAGGAACGATGAACTAATCATATTTACAAAAACAAGAGAGGTCGAGTTCATACCAGCTTTTCTCATCTCAAAGTTCATCATATATCGTCATTATTGCCTTTCACTTGCACGACCGAATAGTGTGGATAATAATAATAGTGCACGTGCATTGGACTAAGCTGGAATCTGCAAGCATTCAATTCAAGAGAGAAGACAAGGTAATATGGGCTCTTTGTTAGATCAACAATAATGCATATGAGAGCCACTCAACATTTTCATTATGGTCTTCTCCTCTCGACCCCCAAAGAAGAAAAGAAATAAAACTATTTACATGGGAAAGCTCCCAACAAGCAAAAGAAGAACGAGAAATTTTTGGGTTTTCTTTTTAATTACTACTACTACAAGCAGGATAAAGTAAACTAACTAAAAGCTACAACTAATTTTTTTGGTTTTTCTTAAGGTTTTTCAAACACACAAGAAGATTAAAGAAAATAAACTAGCATGGATGATACAATGAAAAAGTATGAGCACCGACAACTGGCATGAGTGTGTGAACATGAATGTAATGTCGGTGAGAGATACGTACTCCCCCAAGCTTAGGCTTTTGGCCTAAGTTGGTCTATGCCCATGGATCAAAGTTGTAGCTGGGGTCGTACTGAGATGCAACAGCAATTGCCTGATGAGGTGCAGCTTTGAGGCGAGCTGCCTCCGCCCTCCTCTCGTACTCAGTCGCCTCCTACCTAGTTATAACATATCTCCCTTTTTCCTGAAAGTCAAAGAAAGTAGGAGCAGGGAGAGCGACGTGATAGGTGCGTCGTCTGTCAAAGATTAGTCGGTACTGGAGGAACTGATTGTTCCTCTCAACAAACTGATGACGAACCATGGCATTATAATCTAAATAAGCAGGAGGCAACTCAATATCATCTCCACGTATGGGTATCTCAAGAAAATCATATAAACGGGTTGCATAAATTCCACCAAAGAAATCTCCATCAATACTATTATTATGCAACCTACGTGCAACATGGCCCCCAAGTTATATTGTCTATCTCCTAATACAACACTCTTGAGAACACTAAGATTAGGAACACACATGTGACATGCTTCATCCTTACCGTTAATGCATCTACCTATGAAGAGAGCAAAATAATGTATGGCAGGAAAATGAATGCTCCCTATGGTAGCTTGCATGATTTCCCTAGATTCCCCCACGATTATACCAGGAAGAAAGTCTTTATATTCAGATTTGTGAGGTTAACTAACATTACCCCACGGCGGGAGTTTACAAGCAGTATTAAAATCTTATAAGTCCATGATATAAGATTTATCATAAAGATCAAATAGGACAATTTGAGAATTGCATGACGATGTAAATTTAAACCTAATCACAAGTGAGTCAGTTAAATAGAGGTACTGACGACACTTATCTGCCATGAAGCTCTCAAGATCGGTGTTACACACATATGCTTCAAATTCCTCCTTAATTCCTGCCCGAACCATTAAGTCCTCTCACGGCCATTCACAAGGCCGCACTTGAGCATCTCTTGGTAGTTCATTGTCCGGCTCGCGTATTGCGGGCCTTGGGCCTTGCTTCCTTGAGGAACCACCTTGGTACATTTTCCTAAACATATTTCTTCCTCTGAATTTTTTTTGAAATTTTTAGTAACTCAAAAATAAAAGTGAACCAAACTCAACAAGATTGGTAGCAACTACTCCTACAAGTGCCTAGAGGCCATGCATTAAAACTACTTTTGACCACATAAATTTAATATGCAAGCTCAAGAACAGGATCACCTAAGCAGCAAAAATTTGCAATAAATAGAGCACTAGAACAAAAACTAATTGGACCATTGGAGGAGTCACATACCAAAGAACAATTCCGCAAAGCAGTTTTGTGAATGGAGCTTTGAGCAAGGAGATCGAAAATGGCAGCAAGATGAGCAAGAACTCGGGTTTGAGCTGGTGGGTGATTTTTTTCTGGAGCAAGATGAAGTGTGTGGTGATATGTCTCCCTCGTATCTATAATTTTTGATTGTTCCATGCCAATATTCACAACTTTCATATACTTTTGGCAACTTTTTATACTATTTTTGGGACTAACATATTGATCCAGTGCCCAGTGCCAGTTCCTGTCTATTGCATGTTTTTGGTTTCGCAGAATATCCATATCAAACGGAGTCCAAACGGGATAAAAACGGACGGAGATACTTTTTGGAATATTTGGAAAATTCCTGGAAGAAAAATCCAGCGAGACGGTGCCCGAGGTGGTCACGAGGCAGGGGCGCGCCTGCCCCCTGGGCGCGCCCCTACCCTCGTGAGCCACACCGTAAGGCGGTTGACGCTCTTCTTTTGCCGCAAGAAAGCTAATATTTTCGAAAAAATCACGGCGAAGGTTTCAGGCCAATCGGAGTTACGGATCTCCATATATACACGAAACGGTGAAACAGAGCCAGAGAGAACGCAGAAACAGAGAGAGACAGAGAGATAGATCCAATCTCGGAGGGGCTCTCGCCCCTCCCACGCCATGGAGGCCAAGGACCAGAGGGGAAACCCTTCTCCCATCTAGGGAGGAGGTCAAGGAAGAAGAAGAAGAAGGGGCCCTCTCCCCCTTGCTTCCGGTGGCGCCGGAGTGCCACCGGGGGCCATCATCATCACCGTCATCTTCACCAACAACTTCACCGCCTTCACCACCAACTCTTCCCCCCTCTATGCAGCGGTGTAACCTCTCTCTTACCCGCTGTAATCTCTACTTAAACATGGTGCTCAACGCTATATATTATTTCCCTATGATGTATGGCTATCCTATGATGTTTGAGTAGATCCGTTTTGTCCTAATGGCTATTTGATGATCAAGATTGGTTTGAGTTGCATGTTTTATTATTGGTGCTGTCCTATGGTGCTCTCCGTGTCGCGAAAAGCGTGAGGGATCCCCGCTGTAGGGTGTTGCAATATGTTTATGATTTGCTTATGGTGGGTGGCGTGAGTGAACAGAAGCACAGACCCGAGTAAGTAGGTTGTTTGCGTATGGGATAAAGAGGACTTGATGCTTTAATGCTATGGTTGGGTTTTACCTTAATGATCTTTAGTAGTTGCGGATGCTTGCTAGAGTTCCAATCATAAGTGCATATGATCCAAGTAGAGAAAGTATGTTAGCTTATGCCTCTCCCTCAAATAAAATTGTAATAATGATTACCGGTCTAGTTATCGATTGCCTAGGGACAAATAACTTTCTCGTAACAACAAACTCTCTACTAAACCTAACTTAGTTGTGTCTTTATCTAAACAGCCCCTACTTTTTATTTACTTGCTCTTTATTATCTTGCATACCTATCCAACAACACCTACAAAGTACTTCTAGTTTCATACTTGTTCTAGGTAAAGCGAACATCAAGTGCGTAGAGTTGTATCGGTGGTCGATAGAACTTGAGGGAATATTTGTTCTGCCTTTAGCTCCTCGTTGGGTTCGACACTCTTACTTATCGAAAGAGGCTACAATTGATCCCCTATACTTGTGGGTTATCAAGACCTTTTTCTGGCGCCGTTGCCGGGGAGCAATAGCGTGGGGTGAATATTCTCGTGTGTGCTTGTTTGCTTTATCACTAAGTAATTTTTATTTGCTGTTCTTAGTTGTTCTCTATCTTTAGTTATGGATATGGAACACGAAATACCAAAAAAATTAGGTGTACTTGCTACTCATGGAGATGGGAACCTCCTAAAACCCTCGATGCTCAATATGTGAAAAATATTATGTACCACTTTGATAATCCTGAGAAAACCTCATTCAATCTGGTAATGGGAGTAACGTTGGATCAACGTGAATACTTTAGGGATTATCGCTTGACACAAAAAGGGAAACTATTATGGGATCAAATTTATATATTGAAGTGGTATGCTCGGCAAGTATGCTTGAGTTATGATATTACTTGTTGCTCTAGGATGAAGGCTCCACACCTTCCCTTTTCATGTGAATTTAATGATAATGAAACCTTGGCTTCTTATGCTAGAGGTATATATGATTACTATGATGTGGAACAAATAGAAGAATTTGTTGCTTTTAAGGGTGCTTATGAAATTGAATCTTTGTTTGAAAAGAATGAAGCTTATGATGATGATGTTTATAGGCCTGAAAATTTAGCTATCTTAAAATATTGTATGATAATTATGAATATAATTCCTATATTAATGCGCTTTATTGAGAAAGTCTCCGCTGTCCAAGAAGAGACTAATATTTTGCAGGAATCTATGGAAGAAGAAATTGATGAAACTGTGAGCTCATTGGATGAAAAAGATGAGGAAGAGAGCGAAGAACAAAAGGAGGAAGATTATCACCCGTGCCCACCTTCTAATGAGAGTAACTCTTCAACTCATACATTGTTTAATTCCCCTTCGTGCTTACCGAAGGATGATTGCTATGATGACTGTTATGATCCCTTGGATTCTTTTAAATATCCCTTTTTGATGATGCTTGTGGCCAAGATGCCAATATGAATTATGCTTATGGAGATGAACTTGCTATAGTTCCTTATGTTAAATATGAAATTTTCTATTGCACCCACGCATGATAGTCCTATTATCTTTTTGAATTCTCCAAACTACACTATATCGGAGAAGTTTGCCCTTATTAAGGATTATATTGATGGGTTGCCTTTTACTACTACACATGATGATTTTGATAGATATAATATGCATGTGCTTGCTGCTCCTAATTGCAATTATTATGAGAGAGGAACCATATCTCCACCTCTCTATGTTTCCAATATGATAAAATTGCAAGAAACTGTTTATACTATGCATTGGCCTTTACTTTGTGTGCATGAATTGTTCTTTTATGACATGCCGATGCATAGGAAGAGAGTTAGACTTCATTGTTACATGATATATGTTACTTTGTGCTCACTACTAAATGCAAATCATTGTTAATTAAAATTGGCTTTGATATACCTTGGGATCCGGGTGGATTCATTACTTGAGCACTATATGCCTAGCTTAATGGCTTTAAAGAAAGCGCTGCCAGGGAGACAACCCGGAAGTTTTAGAGAGTCATTTATTTCTGTTGAGTGCTTTCATATAGTTTAAAAACAACAAAAATAAAGAGGGGAACCCAAAACTTTTTCAAAAAGGAAAGTGAAAGTGAGAAAGACAAGCATTGTTGAAGTGGGAGAGCTCCTTGAACTTTGTTCATGCTCACTGAAACTTTGTGAATCTTGATTACAGAAACTTTTCAACAAAAATAATTATCCCCTTGTACAATTCCATTGTATTATAAAAATAATGTGCCAAGGTTTGCCTTTAGGATGTTTACATTTGCTTGATGGTTTGTACGGTGCAGGACAGAAACTTTGGCTGTAGTGCGCGATTTTACATTTTTAGCTGGAACGTCAAATGGTTCTGATTCTTTTTGCAATGTCTTCCTATACAAATTTTATTTTTCCTAATTTTGGTAGAATTTTTCAAGTATCAGAAGTATGGTGAATGTTCAGATTATTACAGACTGTTCTGTTTTAGACAGATTCTGTTTTTGATGCATAGTTTGCTTGTTTTGATGAAACTATCAATTTATATCTGTGGATTAAGCCATGAAAAAGTTATATTACAGTAGACACAATGCAAAAACAAAATATGAATTGGTTTGAAACAGTACTTAGAGTAGTGATTTGCTTTATTATACTAACGGATCTTACCGAGTTTTCTGTTGAAGTTTTGTGTGGATGAAGTGTTCGATGATCGAGAAGGTTTTCGATGTGAGAAGAAGGAAGAGAGGCAAGAGCTCAAGCTTGGGGATGCCCGAGGCACCCCAAGTAAATATTCAAGGAGACTCAAGCATCTAAGCTTGGGGATGCTGGGAAGGCATCCCCTCTTTCTTCAACAAGTATCGGTATGTTTTCGGATTCGTTTCGTTCATGCGATATGTGCAATCTTGGAGCGTCTTTTGCATTTAGTTTTCATTTTTCTTATTTATGCACCATGCTGGTATGAGATAGTCCTTGGTTGATTTATAGAATGCTCTATGCACTTCACTTATATCTTTTGAGTATGGCTTTATAGAATGCTTCATGTGCTTCACTTATATCATTTGAAGTTTGGATTGCCTGTTTCTCTTTACATAGACAACCGCCATTTGTAGAATGCTCTTTTGCTTCACTTATATTTGTTAGAGCACGGGCATATCTTTTGTAGAAAGAATTAAACTCTCTTGCTTCACTTATATCTATTTAGAGAGATGACAGGAATTGGTCATTCACATGGTTAGTCATAAAATCCTACATAAAACTTGTAGATCACTGAATATGATATGTTTGATTCCTTGCAATAGTTTTGCGATATAAAGATGGTGATATTAGAGTCATGCTAGTGGGTGTTGTGAATTGTAGAAATACTTGTGTTGAGGTTTGTGATTCCCGTAGCATGCACGTATGGTGAACCGTTATGTAACGAAGTTGGAGCATGAGGTATTTATTGATTGTCTTCCTTATGAGTGGCGGTCGGGGACGAGCGATGGTCTTTTCCTACCAATCTATCCCCCTAGGGGCATGCGTAGTAGTGCTTTGCTTCGAGGGCTAATACTTTTGCAATAAGTATGTGAGTTCTTTATGACTAATGTTGAGTCCATGGATTATACGCACTCTCACCCTTCCATCATTGCTAGCCTCTCTAGTCGCGCAACTTTCGCCGGTACCATAAACCCACCATATACCTTCCTCAAAACAGCCACCATACCTACCTATCATGGCATTTCCATAGCCATTCCGAGATATATTGCCATGCAACTTCATCATCATCATATACATGACTTGAGCATTCATTGTCATATTGCTTTGCATGATCGTAAGATAGCTAGCATGATGTTTTCATGGCTTGTCCGTTTTTTGATGTCATTGCTACGCTAGATCATTGCACATCCCGGTACACCACCGGAGGCATTCATATAGAGTCATATCTTTGTTCTAGATATCGAGTTGTAATATTGAGTTGTAAGTAAATAAAAGTGTGATGATCATCATTATTAGAACATTGTCCCATGTGAGGTTATCAAAATAAAAAGGCCAAAGAAGCCCCCAAAAAAAGAGAGGCCAAAGAAGCCTACAAAAATGAGAGAAAAAGAGAAGGGACAATGTTACTATCCTTTTACCACACTTGTGCTTCAAAGTAGCACCATGTTCTTCATATAGAGAGTCTCTTGAGTTATCACTTTCATATACTAGTGGGAATTTTCATTATAGAACTTGGCTTGTATATTCCAACATATTGGGCTTCCTCAAATGCCCTAGGTCTTCATGAGCAAGCAAGTTGGATGCACACCCACTTAGTAGCTTTCATATACTTATAGCTCTAGTGCATCCGTTGCATGGCAATCCCTACTCACTCACATTGATATCTATTGATGGGCATCTCCATAGCCCGTTGATACGCCTAGTTGATGTGAGACTATCTTCTCCTTTTTGTCTTCTCCACAACCACCATTCTATTCCACCTATAGTGCTATGTCCATGGCTCACGCTCATGTATTGCGTGAAAGTTGAAAAGGTTTGAAGCGTTAAAAGTATGAAACAATTGCTTGGCTTGTCATCGGTTGTGCATTGATGTGTATTTTGTGTGGTGAAGAATGAGCATATCCAGACTATATGATTTTGTAGGGATAACTTTCTTTGGCTATTTATTTTGAAAAGACATGATTAGCTTTATTAGTAGGCTTGAAGTATTATTGTTTTTATGTCAAATGATAGACTTGCTTGAATCACTCAGTGTCTTAATATTCATGCCATGATTAGACATATGATCAAGATTATGCTAGGTAGCATTCCACATCAAAAATTATCTTTTTTATCATTTACCTACTCGAGGACGAGCAGGAATTTAAAGCCTTGGGGATGCTGATACGTCTCCGTCGTATCTATAATTTTTGATTGTTCCATGCCAATATTCTACAACTTTCATATACTTTTGGCAACTTTTTATACTATTTTTGGGACTAACATATTGATCCAGTGCCCAGTGCCAGTTCCTGTCTGTTGCATGTTTTTGGTTTCGCAGAATATCCATATCAAACGGAGTCCAAACGGGATAAAAATGACGGAGATACTTTTTGGAATATTTGGAAAATTCTGGAAGAAAAATCCACGCGAGACGGTGCCCGAGGTGGTCACGAGGCAGGGGGCGCGCCCCTACCCTCGTGAGCCACCCGTAAGGCGGTTGAGCTCTTCTTTTGCCGCAAGAAAGCTAATTTTCGGAAAAAATCACGGCGAAGGTTTCAGGCCAATCGGAGTTACGGATCTCCATATATACACGAAACGGTGAAACAGAGCCAGGAGAAACGCAGAAACAGAGAGAGACAGAGAGACAGATCCAATCTCGGAGGGGCTCTCGCCCCTCCCACGCCATGGAGGCCAAGGACCAGAGGGGAAACCCTTCTCCCATCTAGGGAGGAGGTCAAGGAAGAAGAAGAAGAAGGGGCCCTCTCCCCCTTGCTTCCGGTGGCGCCGGAGTGCCACCGGGGGCCATCATCATCACCGTCATCTTCACCAACAACTTCACCGCCTTCACCACCAACTCTTCCCCCCTCTATGCAGCGGTGTAACCTCTCTCTTACCCGCTGTAATCTCTACTTAAACATGGTGCTCAACGCTATATATTATTTCCCTATGATGTATGGCTATCCTATGATGTTTGAGTAGATCCGTTTTGTCCTAATGGCTATTTGATGATCAAGATTGGTTTGAGTTGCATGTTTTATTATTGGTGCTGTCCTATGGTGCTCTCCGTGTCGCGCAAGCGTGAGGGGTCCCCGCTGTAGGTTTGCAATATGTTTATGATTTGCTTATGGTGGGTGGCGTGAGTGAACAGAAGCACAGACCCGAGTAAGTAGGTTGTTTGCGTATGGGATAAAGGAGGACTTGATGCTTTAATGCTATGGTTGGGTTTTACCTTAATGATCTTTAGTAGTTGCGGATGCTTGCTAGAGTTCCAATCATAAGTGCATATGATCCAAGTAGAGAAAGTATGTTAGCTTATGCCTCTCCCTCAAATAAAATTGTAATAATGATTACCGGTCTAGTTATCGATTGCCTAGGGACAAATAACTTTCTCGTAACAACAAACTCTCTACTAAACCTAACTTAGTTGTGTCTTTATCTAAACAGCCCCTACTTTTTATTTACTTGCTCTTTATTATCTTGCATACCTATCCAACAACACCTACAAAGTACTTCTAGTTTCATACTTGTTCTAGGTAAAGCGAACATCAAGTGTGCGTAGAGTTGTATCGGTGGTCGATAGAACTTGAGGGAATATTTGTTCTGCCTTTAGATCCTCGTTGGGTTTCAACACTCTTACTTATCGAAAGAGGCTACAATTAATCCCCTATACTTGTGGGCTATCAGCTGACAGCTGGGTCCACGGCCGCAGCAAGGAAGTGCCTCCTTATTAAATGCAAAATAATTATTCCTCCACCTGACAGCGGGGACCCACCGGACGGGCCACCATATTTTGCGAAAAAACATTCCCCCCTGACTGCTGGGACCCACCAGCTACACCTTCGCATGCAAGGAAGTGCGTTCGGAAAAAAAAACAAAATGATTCGCCCCCCTGACTGCTGGGACCCACCAGCTACATCTTCGCACGCAAGGAAGTGCTTGGCAGTCGGGACCCACCTGGTCGAAGCGTACGTAGCGTTGTCATTCTGGTCGCGAACGTGTATGTACATACTAGTCCATGTAGAGGCGCGCACGTGTTGTAGTAGAGGCGCGCACGTAGCATGTACACGTACGTAGCGGCCAGGGTGCAAGAAAGAAAATACGGCCACGTACGTACATACGGGCGGGGTCTCGAACGCCTACTCGCGCATACGTACGGCCAGGGCTCGTGTACATGGCTGGGTCGGAACGGAGAAACAACGTCGTCGTCGTGTTCATGGGGAGGCAGAATGTGTCGTGTTCATGGGGAGGCAACGGAATGCGTCGTGTTCATGGGGAGGCAACGGAATGCGTCGTGTTCATCGGAGGCAACGGAACGCATGGGAGCCAACCGGCTGGGTCGGAACGGAATGCATGGTCGTGTTCATCGGGAGGGCTTGGATGGAATAGGCAATTGAAACGAGGCCTGGCGTACCGCACAACGGAGGAAACGGCCTTGTGTTCGATCGGCCACGTTCGAAACGGGATCCTGTTCATCGGGAGGGGTCTGGCGTACCACAAAACGGACGAAAGGGACCTCCTACGATCGAAACGGGTGTCCTGTTGATCGGGAGGGGGGTGGCGTACCGCAAAACGGACGAAACGGACCTCCTACGGTCGAAACAGGGGTCATGTTGATCGGGAGGGGTGTGCCGTACCGCAAAACGGACGAACCAGACCTCCTACGGTCGAAACGGGGGTCCTGTTCATCGGGAGGGGTGTGGCGTACCGCAAAACGGGACTCCACAGGATACTGTTCATATCCACCGTTGACCTCCTCCAGCCTCCACGGGGCCCTGTTCATCCAGCCTCCACCGCGCGCTACTCCACCGGCTACTGTTCAACCACCCCTCCACCGTCTATTGTTCATCCAGCACTGCACACCATGGGGTCTTGTTCAACCACCCCTCCACGGGCACCCCTCCACCGTCTACTGTTCATCCAGCCCTGCACACCATGGGGTCCTGTTCAACCACCCCTCCACGGGCACCCCTCCACCGTCTACTGTTCATCCAGCCCTCCACCATAACACGGGGTCCTGTTCATCCAGAGGCAACGCCACCGCTCACTGTTCATCCAACACCCCCGCTCACTGTTCATCCCAGAGGCAGCATCGATCGGCTTCAGTTAGCAGCAGTAGCGAAGGAATCGCTCGATCGGGTTCAGTTAACAGCCATCGATCGATCGCTCGGGTTCAGTAACGCGTAGCCTGCAGTGCAATCGCTCGGGTTCAGTTAGAGCCCAACGCCTCGCTCAGGTCAGTTAGAGCCAACGCCTCGCACACACGCGCGTACGTGTACGAGAGAAACGCGCATCGCTCGGCCCCCGACCTCCCACCGTAACCGGAACTCCCCGAAATTTTCCTCCCCCTCGCTTCTACCATGGTTTTTCGTCATGGACGGCCCAAAGAATGTCATGCAGCTGCGTCTCCGGCCCGCCCAGGACGAAAAGCCCATTTTCTTCATGATTTTTTGTCATAGAAGTAGGAGCCCACCACATCTATGATGATACCGGGTTTTGTCACAATTATCGTCATAGAAGTGTCATATGTATGACAGAATTTTTTCGGCCCAAAATGTCACGGAATATGTCTTTTTTTTGTAGTGATAACAAGATTCAGTAAAGCAGTATTAATATCACATGTCTCCACACTAGTGGTGGGAGGAGAAAGCGGAGTGCCAATAAAATCATTGTTGTTGGTATTTGAGAAATCACATAACTTGGTGTTCTCTTGAGTCATGATGACCACACAACAAGATTGCACTCAAAAACAGATCCGACAAGAAAATAGCGAACGAGAAAGATAGGTGAATAAAATGACAATTGTTTGTGAAATGGGGGAGAGGAAAACAAGAGGCAAATGGCGAATAATCTAAATTGCAAGGAGATGAGATTTGTGATTAGGAACCTGGTTATGAAGAAGATCCTCCCCGGTAACGGCGCCAAAAATTCCTTTTGATTGCTCTCTGACTATAGCGCCAGAAAAGCTCATGTTTGCTAGGACTACATCAGTATTTCCCCAAAGAGGAAGGGTTATGCAGCACAACGACGGTAGGTATTTCCCTCAGTGAAGAAACCAAGGTTATAGAACCAGTAGGAGAACCAAGCAACACAACGTAAACAACACCTGCACACAAATAATAACACCTCGCAACCCGACGTGTTAAAGGGGTTGTCAATCCCTTTCGGGTAATGATGCCAGAAAATTGTAGTAGATTGAAATAATAGATCACAAATAAAATAAAGTGCATCAAAGTATTTTTGTATTTTTGGTTTAATAGATCTGAATAAAAATGCAAAGGAAAAGTAGATCGCAAGCAGATATTGTTGGGGAACGTAGTATTTCAAAAAATTCCTACGCACACGCAAAGATTCATTGGTGATGCATAGCAACGAGAGGGAGAGTGTTGTCTACGTACCCTCGTTAGGACCGAAAAGCGGAAGCGTTGACGCAACGGTAGAGGAAGTAGTCGTACGTCTTCCCTGTCCAACCGATCCAAAGCACCGTTACTCCGCACTCCGAGTTCTTGGCACACGTTCAGCTCGATGACGTTCCCCGGGCTCCGATCCAGCAAAGCTTCGGGGAGGAGTTCCGTCAGCACGACGGCGTGGTGACGATCTTGATGTTCAATCGTCGCAGGGCTTCGCCTAAGCACCGCTACAATATGACCGAGGTGTAATATCATGGAGGGGGGCACCGCACGCGGCTAAGGAACGATCACGAAGATCAACTTGTGTGTCTATGGGGTGCCCCCTGCCCCCGTATTAAAGGAGCCAAGGGGAGGGGGCGGCCGGCCAAGAAGGGCGCGCCAAGGGGGAGTCCTACTTCCACCGGAGTAGGACTCCCTTCTTTCCTAGTTGGAGAAGGAGAAGTGGGAAAGAGGAGGAAGAGGGAAAGGAAAGGGGGGCGCCGCCCCCTTCTCCTTGTCCTATTCGGACTAGTGAGGGGAGGGGCGCGTGGCCACCTCTTGCCTCCTTTCCTCTTCTCCCTTAGGGCCCATGTAGGCCCAATAACCCCCGGGGGGTTCCAGGTAACCCCCCGGTACTCCGGTTAAAATCCCGATTTCCCCGGAACGATTCCGATATCAATAGTCAATATATCGAATCTTTATGTCTCGACCATTTCGAGACTCCTCGTCATGTCCGTGATCACATCCGGGGACTCGAACACCTTCGGTACATCAAATACATAAACTCATAATTAAACTGTCATCTGTAACGTTTTAAGCGTGCGGACCCTACGGTTCGAGAACATGTAGACATTGACCCGACACGTCTCCGGTCAATAACCAAAATGCGGAACCTGGGATGCTATATTGGTTCCTACATATTCTACGAAGATCTTTATCGGTCAGACCGCATAACAACATACGTTGTTCCCTTTGTCATCGGTATGTTACTTGTCCGAGATTCGATCGTCGGTATCTCAATACCTAGTTCAATCTCGTTACCGGCAAGTCTCTTTACTCGTTCCGTAATACATCATTTCGCAACTAACTCATTAGTTGCAATGCTTGCAAGGCTTATGTGATGTGCATTACCGAGAGGGCCCAGAGATACCTCTCCGACAATCGGAGTGACAAATCCTAATCTCGAAATACGCCAACCCAACATGTACCTTTGGAGACACCTGTAGAGCACCTTTATAATCACCCAGTTACGTTGTGACGTTTGGTAGCACACAAAGTGTTCCTCCGGCAAACGGGAGTTGCATAATCTCATAGTCATAGGAACATGTATAAGTCATGAAAGAAGAATAGCAACATACTAAACGATCGGGTGCTAAGCTAATGGAATGGGTCATGTCAATCAGATCATTCACCTAATGATGTGATCTCGTTAATCAAATAACAACTCATTGTTCATGGTTAGGAAACATAACCATTCTTTGATTAACGAGCTAGTCAAGTAGAGGCATACTAGTGACACTCTGTTTGTCTATGTATTCACACAAGTATTATGTTTCTGGTTAATACAATTCTAGCATGAATAATAAACATTTATCATGATATAAGGAAATAAATAATAACTTTATTATTTCCTCTAGGGCATATTTCCTTCAGTCTCCCACTTGCACTAGAGTTAATAATCTAGATTACACAGTAATGATTCTAACACCATGGAGCCTTGGTGCTGATCATGTTTTGCTCGTGGAAGAGACTTAGTCAACGGGTCTGCAACATTCAGATCCGTATGTATCTTGCAAATCTCTATGTCTCCCACCTGGACTAGATCCCGGATGGAATTGAAGCGTCTCTTGATGTGCTTGGTTCTCTTGTGAAATCTGGATTCCTTTGCCAAGGCAATTGCACCAGTATTGTCACAAAAGATTTTCATTGGACCCGATGCACTAGGTATGACACCTAGATCGGATATGAACTCCTTCATCCAGACTCCTTCATTTGCTGCTTCCGAAGCAGCTATGTACTCCGCTTCACACGTAGATCCCGCCACGACGCTTTGTTTAGAACTGCACCAACTGACAGCTCCACACCGTTTAATGTAAACACGTATCCGGTTTGCGATTTAGAATCGTCCGGATGTTGTCAAAGCTTGCATCAACGTAACCATTTACAATGAGCTCTTTGTCACCTCCATATACGAGAAACATATCCTTAGTCCTTTTCAGGTATTTCAGGATGTTCTTGACCGCTGTCCAGTGATCCACTCCTGGATTACTTTGGTACCTCCCTGCTAGACTTATAGCAAGGCACACATCAGGTCTGGTACACAGCATTGCATACATGATAGAGCCTATGGCTGAAGCATAGGGAACATCTTTCATTTCTCTCTATCTTTCTGCAGTGGTCGGGCATTGAGTCTTACTCAACTTCACACCTTGTAACACAGGCAAGAACCCTTTCTTTGCTTGATCCATTTTGAACTTCTTCAAAACTTTGTCAAGGTATGTGCTTTGTGAAAGTCCAATTAAGCGTCTTGATCTATCTCTATAGATCTTAATGCCTAATATGTAAGCAGCTTCACCGAGGTCTTTCATTGAAAAACCTTATTCAAGTATCCCTTTATGCTATCCAGAAATTCTATATCATTTCCAATCAGTAATATGTCATCCACATATAATATCAGAAATGCTACAGAGCTCCCACTCACTTTCTTGTAAATACAGGCTTCTCCAAAAGTCTGTATAAAACCAAATGCTTTGATCACACTATCAAAGCGTTTATTCCAACTCCGAGAGGCTTGCACCAGTCCATAAATGGATCGCTGGAGCTTGCACACTTTGTTAGCTCCCTTTGGATCGACAAAACCTTCTGGTTGCATCATATACAACTCTTCTTCCAGAAATCCATTCAGGAATGCAGTTTTGACATCCATCTGCCAAATTTCATAATCATAAAATGCGGCAATTGCTAACATGATTCGGACAGACTTAAGCATCGCTACGGGTGAGAAGGTCTCATCATAGTCAATCCCTTGAACTTGCCGAAAACCTTTTGCGACAAGTCGAGCTTTGTAGACAGTAATATTACCGTCAGCGTCAGTCTTCTTCTTGAAGATCCATTTATTCTCAATTGCTTGCCGATCATCGGGCAAGTCAACCAAAGTCCATACTTTGTTCTCATACATGGATCCCATCTCAGATTTCATGGCTTCAAGCCATTTTGCGGAATCTGGGCTCACCATCGCTTCTTCATAGTTCGTAGGTTCATCATGATCTAGTAGCATGACTTCCAGAACAGGATTACCGTACCACTCTGGCGCGGATCTCACTCTGGTTGATCTACGAGGTTCAGTAGTATCTTGTTCTGAAGTTTCATGATCATTATCATTAGCTTCCTCACTAATTGGTGTAGGTGTCACAGAAACAGGTTTCTGTGATGTACTACTTTCAAACAAGGGAGCAGGTATAGTCACCTCGTCAAGTTCTACTTTCCTCCCACTCACTTCTTTCGAGAGAAACTCCTTCTCCAGAAAGTTTCTGAATTTAGCAACAAAAGTCTTGCCTTCGGATTTGTGATAGAAGGTGTATCCAATAGTTTCCTTTGGATATCCTATGAAGACACATTTCTCCGATTTGGGTTCGAGCTTATCAGGTTGAAGCTTTTTCACATAAGCATCGCAGCCCCAAACTTTCAGAAACGACAACTTTGGTTTCTTGCCAAACCACAGTTCATAAGGCGTCGTCTCAACGGATTTTGATGGTGCCCTATTTAACGTGAATGCGGCCGTCTCTAGAGCGTATCCCCAAAACGATAGCGGTAAATCAGTAAGAGACATCATAGATCGCACCATATCTAGTAAAGTAAGATTACGACGTTCGGACACACCATTACGCTGTGTTGTTCTGGGTGGCGTGAGTTGCGAAACTATTCCACAATTTTCCAAATGTACACCAAACTCGTAACTCAAATATTCTCCTCCACGATCAGATCGTAGAAACTTTATTTTCTTGTTACGATGATTTTCAACTTCACTCTGAAATTCTTTGAACTTTTCAAACGTTTCAGACTTGTGTTTCATTAAGTAGATATACCCATATCTGCTTAAGTCATCTGTGAAGGTGAGAAAATAACGATATCCGCCACGAGCCTCAACATTCATCGGACCACATACATCTGTATGTATGATTTCCAACAAATCTGTTGCTCTCTCCATAGTACCGGAGAACGGTGTTTTTGTCATCTTACCCATAAGGCACGGTTCGCAAGTACCAAGTGATTCATAATCAAGTGGTTCCAAAAGCCCATCAGTATGGAGTTTCTTCATGCGCTTTATACCGATATGACCCAAACGGCAGTGCCACAAATAAGTTGCACTATCATTATCATCTGGCTTTTTGCTTGTGTGTCACGCCTTCCGACGACAAATGGTCTATTCTATTCTAAAATAGTCGATAGTCATTGTGGGCGAACACAACCTATCATATTTCTAATCACTCTAGCTGTTGATAAACGCCTCTCACATGGCCAGAGCTTTTGAATCAATGATACGACGTATGCATGAACCATTGTGTTTTGTGTCAGCATCTGCCGTATCGATGGAGGTTCATATATCGTATATAAGAATACCGCACGGCAGGCGAGTCACTCAACCCTGATTGGGAACAGGAGGACCGACTGAAAATATAATACTCATCGAGAGCATTAGAGTTACTGTACTCGAGATATGAAAATACGCAGTGCCTGACAATACCAGGTAATTCATCTACAGAACACCATGTTACCATCGCACCGGTACTTAAACGCGCTCAGCGAAGTCAAGCAACACAGAATGTTGATCTTGCGGAGGGACACATATACACTCCAAGATGGTTAATTGTGGTCCGATGAGACTGTTTTGAGGACATACGGCCGCACTAATCAAAATATTAAACAATTATTTAGGTTCTTCACCTATACTCAATGAAATCTCTACCAAATAAAGTGGAATATCCTAGAAGGTATAAGATGAAGCAACAAGTTGAAACATAGAAGTAGCGTGTCCGACTGCGATACATCGACATTTGGAACCATTTCCATGCGCATCGTCCCTCGTCCTTGAGGCTTGCGAAACGCTTGTCTTAAATCCAGAGCAAACCTTTAAGAATGGAAGGTCGAAAGATCATCTTGTATAATGAGAGAAATAACAATCCATTATGAATTCAGCAAACATCAGAGCCTAGGATATGGACGAAAATATCTCCGAGGTGTCTACTCGACTGTTGTCGTAGAGCAATAACAGGTGAATAAAAGGTACAACCCATACATCTATCACACGCAATGCCCGGAATCCACCACAGAGTAATGGTTGCTAATCCGAACGCCGTATATATACGAGTTAACCTTTAACTATGTATATGGTTTGTCGAATGCGATGTCTCTACTGATGACCGCGATCACTGCTTTTATGGGGAATCACGCTCCACGCGAGACGCGCCATAAATATCACCGTTTAATAAGGTGTGTAGCAGGCAGCTCATAAATCAGCATCCGTTCCAGGAAACCATACTAAGCCCGAAAAACGTCGCCAGCTACCCGAAGCACTCAGTATTGAACTGTTGGCATTGGCCCAATGAAGCCAAAGTTCTCGTCACGTTCTGAAAGTTTGGGGCTGCTGTATGCGGTATTTTCTTCGATACAATGCTGTATGTCAGACTAGAATCAAGCTTGTATGCATCTGCTCGTCAAATTATTGAGAAAAGTTGTCTCCTTCACCTTCTAGATTTCATCCAATTGGTAGAGCACTATCGATACACCTTCCTTTGATCAAATAAGCAGTCTCACGATAGGCTCAAGAATCTTTTGTGCTGTTGACAAATACATTTGGAAACACCTTCTCTGAGAAGGAGTACTTCTTGTCAAGAAGAAGTAGTGGGATGGAAAGTAGAAACTTGACGAGCTGTTAACTGTACCTACTCCCTTATTGAAAGGCTCAGTCACTGAATTTCTACCTCCACAGCTTTTTCTCAGCACGAAATCCTATTGCGCGCCGAAGGCACATCCGACACCATAGACGAGGAGTCAATCTAATGATCAATAAGATCATCCTTGCGATATTATAGAATATCTTCAGAATCAAGCGAATTCAACGTAAAGCTCTATAGGACAACCTTTCGTTAGAGCGAGCATGACTCGGAGAGTGATGACTCTCGTCGCAGACTGCAGAAGTCGGTATGGCAGGTAATATCCTGTCATGGACAGTTCGCATGAAGGCTAACCTAATTCAAGAAGCATCACAACGACAGAAAAAGCGAAGTGTGTGAGACACACCGAGGATATTCCGCAAAACCACATGGTCTTGATAAGACCATGACACCAGCATGAGATGGGATCCATTTGTAATTTCGAGTATATAAAGTATGGCGATCTTTGAGGCTTGACCAGACTAACTCCGTTCTCAACTCTGCATAACTGTGCAGCTATAGAACTTATTGGAGGGACGTGTCAATATTCGTCAACAAACTCCACTTGGAGACAATATAATTGACTCTTCAAGAGAAGAAGACTTGAAAGCTGAGGTAATATTACTGTCTTAAAGCTCGACTTATCATTGTCGAGCCAAACAGGTCTTCGGCAACGTTGGCAAAGGAGGACATTGTACTCATTGACTGGAGACACCTTTCATTCGACCCTTACCATAGCGATCACTTAAGTTCTGTCCCGATATCATTTTCTAGAATTAGCCGCCATCTCTGTATTGTGAAATCAGATTATCGAACACTCTGGCAAGTTGATGTCCAAAACTGTATTCCTAAGCGCAATGGGCTTATACGAAGAAGTCAAGATTTGTATGAGGGACACACTGAACGTAATCAAGGTAGTTTCAGTCGACTCACTCATGATAGACGTCTGCAAGCAAACGATGTCTAGTGACACATCGTCGGTGCGCGTTAAGCGCGATCCATTTTGGACTGCCAGCCTGAGCGCAGCAGGCCACCGGAAGTTGGCAGCTGGATGCATCCAGACGCTTTAGACGTATAATGTTGTCTACTCTTCATGACAAGCCACGTAAATTTGAGGGATATTTATAATCATCCATGCATTAAGTTGTGAAGATAATGGCACGTATTCTACAACGTATCAGAAAGGTGAGTGAGGATGCTGTGCGTAGCCTTATTCTCGATATATTCTCATTTTGTTCAGGAACTGACATTATTGTACTTTACATCAAGGAGAATGACGCATATAAAATTCAATGAGATATCTCATGACAGATGTGCCAACGGGGCCATAAAGTGGATACACTTCTACAGAATCAATAACACAGTTTTTACAGAATTATGGAGAAAGCACACGAGTGGAATGCTGCTATACTCATAATCCAGGTCACTATATAATGACTACTAGTATGAAGAGATACTATTTAGGACTTCAAGTTTCATGATTAGAATCTTCACTAAGGTTAAATTAACTCTTAACATATTATAAAGAACTCCATCACTTAGATAGAAATTCCTCTAATCATCTAAGTGATCACGTGATCCAATCAACTAAACCATGTCCGATCATCACGTGAGATGGAGTAGTTTTCAATTGGTGAACATCACTATGTTGATCATATCTACTATATGATTCACGCTCGACCTTTCGGTCTCCGTGTTCCGAGGCCATATCTGTATATGCTTGGCTCGTCAAGTATAACCTGAGTATTCCGCGTGTGCAACTGTTTTGCACCCGTTGTATTTGAACGTAGAGCCTATCACACCCGATCATCACGTGGTGTCTCAGCACGAAGAACTTTCGCAACGGTGCATACTCAAGGAGAACACTTCTTGATAATTAGTGAGAGACCATCTTATAATGCTACCGTCAATCTAAGCAAGATAAGATGCATAAAAGATAAACATCATATGCAATCAATATAAGTGATATGATATGGCCATCATAATCTTGTGCTTGTGATCTCCATCTTCGAAGCACCGTCGTGATCACCATCGTCATCGGCGCGACACCTTGATCTCCATTGTAGCATCGTTGTCATCTCGCCAATCTTATGCTTCCACGACTATCGCTACCTCTTAGTGATAAAGTAAAGCATTACAGCGCGATTGCATTGCATACAATAAAGCGACAACCATATGGCTCCTGCCAGTTGCCGATAACTCGGTTACAAAACATGATCATCTCATACAATAAAATTTAGCATCATGTCTTGACCATATCACATCACAACATGCCCTGCAAAAACAAGTTAGACGTCCTCTACTTTGTTGTTGCAAGTTTTACGTGGCTGCTACGGGCTTAAGCAAGAACCAATCTTACCTACGCATCAAAACCACAACGATAGTTTGTCAAGTTGGTGCTGTTTTAACCTTCGCAAGGACCGGGCGTAGCCACACTCGGTTCAACTAAAGTTGGAGAAACTGTCACCCGCTAGCCACCTTTGGGCAAAGCACGTCGGGAGAACCGGTCTCGCGTAAGCGTACGCGTAATGTCGGTCCGGGCCGCTTCGTCCAACAATACCGCCGAACCAAAGTATGACATGCTGGTAAGCAGTATGACTTATATCGCCCACAATTCACTTGTGTTCTACTCGTGCATATAACATCAACACATAAAACCTAGGCTCGGATGCCACTGTTGGGGAACGTAGTAATTTCAAAAAATTTCCTACGCACACGCAAGATCATGGTGATGCATCGCAACGAGAGGGGAGAGTGTGATCTACGTACCCTTGTAGATCGACAATGGAAGCGTTTGGTTGATGTAGTCGTACGTCTTCACGGCCCGACTGATCAAGCACCGAAACTACGGTACCTCCGAGTTCTAGCACACGTTCAGCTCGATGACGATCCCCGGACTCCGATCCAGCAAAGTGTCGGGGAAGAGTTCCGTCAGCACGACGGCGTGGTGACGATCTTGATGTACTAATGTCGCAGGGCTTCGCCTAAGCACCGCTACAATGTTATCGAGGACTATGGTGGAAGGGGGCACCGCACACGGCTAAGAATATGATCACGTGGATCAACTTGTGTCTCTAGGGGTGCTCCCTGCCTCCGTATATAAAGGCTCAAAGGGGGGGTGCGGCCGGCCATGATAGGGCGCGCCAGGAGGATTCCTACTCCCTCCGGGAGTAGGATTCCCCCCTTTTCTAGTTGGAATAGGATTCGTTTAAGTGGGAAAGAGGAGAGAGAGAAGGAAGGGGGGCGCTGGCCCCCTCTCTCCTTGTCCTATTTGGACTAGGGGGGGAGGGGCGCGCGGCCCAGCCCTGGCCACCTCTCCTCTCTTCCACTAAGGCCCACTAAGGCCCATATACCTCCCGGGGGGTTCCGGTAACCTCCCGGTACTCCGGTAAAATCCCGATTTCACCCGGAACACTTCCGATATCCAAATATAGGCTTCCAATATATCAATCTTTATGTCTCGACCATTTCGAGACTCCTCGTCATGTCCGTGATCACATCCGGGACTCCGAACAAACTTCGGTACATCAAAATGCATAAACTCATAATATAACTGTCATCGAAACCTTAAGCGTGCGGACCCTACGGGTTCGAGAACAATGTAGACATGACCGAGACACGTCTCCGGTCAATAACCAATAGCGGAACCTGGATGCTCATATTGGCTCCTACATATTCTACGAAGATCTTTATCGGTCAGACCGCATAACAACATACGTTGTTCCCTTTGTCATCGGTATGTTACTTGCCCGAGATTCGATCGTCGGTATCTCAATACCTAGTTCAATCTCGTTACCGGCAAGTCTCTTTACTCATTCCGTAATACATCATCTCACAACTAACTCATTAGTTGCGATGCTTGCAAGGCTTATGTGATGTGCACTACCGAGAGGGCCCAGAGATACCTCTCCGACAATCGGAGTGACAAATCATAATCTCAAAATACGCCAACCCAACATGTACCTTTGGAGACACCTGTAGAGCACCTTTATAATCACCCAGTTACGTTGTGACGTTTGGTAGCACACAAAGTGTTCCTCCGGCAAACGGGAGTTGCATAATCTCATAGTCATAGGAACATGTATAAGTCATGAAGAAAGCAATAGCAGCATACTAAACGATCGGGTGCTAAGCTAATGGAATGGGTCATGTCAATCAGATCATTCACCTAATGATGTGATCCCGTTAATCAAATAACAACTCTTTGTCCATGGTTAGGAAACATAACCATCTTTGATTAACGAGCTAGTCAAGTAGAGGCATACTAGTGACACTCTGTTTGTCTATGTATTCACACATGTATTATGTTTCCGGTTAATACAATTCTAGCATGAATAATAAACATTTATCATGATATAAGGAAATAAACAATAACTTTATTATTGCCTCTAGGGCATATTTCCTTCAGGTTGAAGGAAGGAGCAAGAAGCAGGGGACACACGCGTCGAAGGTATAACTATGTCATCACAAATTTTCTATGAGTTGTACAGTTTAGTTTAGTGTAGATAAGTCATATTGCGCACTTCTAGTGTTAATTTGTCTGTGGTGGCATTTTAGCGGTTAATTAGTGTAGCGGGTAATAGTTTTGTTCATTGTGATTAATGAGAAGATGGCAATGTTTGATGGGTGAAAATATCCGAATCGGTAAATTTGATTGTTTACTATGGCCCTGGTAATGTTTGATATAATGAGTTGGGGTTTGATCTTAGCGAGTATAAAAATAGCGTCATGACACTTCCAAACCCGGACAGACTAGACATTAGATAGTTGAAGTACTGGTTGACTACTAGTTTTGGGCTGGACCTAAATTATGTTTCGTCAGTATTCATGCACTGTGGACCAAATCCTGTAAAAATGTCAAGTGGGAGTTGATGCTGATAGATAGGAGCCAACGGTCATTGATCCTGTTAAGGCATTGCAGAGACCAAAGAATCCACCCATACACCCTAGTGCAACATGTGGCGAAGGAGGACAATACCATACAACTCCACATGGGGTATGAACCCGGCCAAGGCAGTGAAGTGGGTAACGAGATTTATTTATCCGGGTCACAACCACTAGATGTGGATGCAAGCCAACCCGAGAAGGAGTCAGACTACGTGCCACACAATGTGTGTGGTCATGATACTGGGAAGAGTAGTCAGTCGATAATATTAGCTGGTTCTGATTTTGCTGATGGGGATAAGGAAGGGGAGGGAATGCAGGGTGTGATGTAGGAAGAGGATGATGATGGATTGGCGGAGGATCTGGATTCTAAAAATTCCGAGGATGAAGTGGAGGTACCGATTCCTTCTACATGGGATCAGGACATATCCACCGGCCTTACGGTCAACGATGGCCATGAGACTCCATGGCAGTATAATCTGAACCAAGTCCAAATAGGGGCTATGTTCGATAGAAAGAAAAAACTGAAGTATGCGTTCATAAAGTGGGCTATTTCTACGCAAAGGGTTTTTTTGGACACACATATCAAGTCCAACATCCTATACCATGAAATGTGTTGAAACATGTTGTCCTGGGAAGGTGCACGTGCACGTGCCAAAGTATACCATCCACTGGGTTGTCACCGATGTCGTCCCACATAATTGTGTGAGGAAAACAATTTCTGGTGAATCATCCAAACCTGACTTCAACTCTCATTGCACAACTCATGTATACTGAGATAGTGCAGAAGAAAGATATGGAAGCAAAACACATCCAGACAACAGTGAATGTTAGATGGAATTATGACATTCCTTATGGGAAGGCTTGGAGGGCTAAGCAAAAGGGTATGGAGGAAAGGTTTGGAACATTCATCGACTCATATGATAATGTTGTCCGTCTCCTTGACATACTGAAGGAGAGGAATCCTGGTACTTATGTTGACGTACAACACACGAGGTTGCCGAGTATACCAGATTTCAAGGTGTTCAAATGAGTATTCTTCTCTTTTTCTATGTGCATCGAAGCATTCCGGCATTGTCCTCCTATGATGTTTGTGGGTGGTACATTCCTGACTAGTCAGTACAAAAGGCAAATCCTGACTGCTATTGGTGTGGATGGGAACAATCAAATCATCCCACTTGCCCTGGCATTTGTGGAAAGTGAGAACTTTCCGAGCTGGGTATGGTTCTTCCGGCAAGTGAAAATTGCCATCATGAAGGACCGACCAAACGTACGTGTCATTCATGACAAAGATGCTGGTATTGTTGGGGATCGTAGCAGAAATTTAAAATTTTCTATGCATCACCAAGATCAATCTATGGAGTAATCTAGCAACGAGGGGAAGGGGAGTGCATCTACATACCCTTGTAGATCGCTAAGCGGAAGCGCTACAAGAACACGGATGAAGGTGTCGTACCCGTAGCGATTCAGATCACGGTTGATTCCGATCTAAGTGCCGAACAACGGCGCCTCCGCGTTCAACACACGTGCAGCCCGGTGACGTCTCCTACGCCTTGATCCAGCAAGGGGAGAAGGATAGGTTGGGGAAGACTCCGTCCAGCAGCAGCACGACGGCGTGGTGGTGGTGGAGGAGCGCGGGACTCCAGCAGGGCTTCGCCAAGCACTACGAGAGACGAGGAGGGAGAGGGGTAGGGCTGCGCCAATAGGGGAAGAACATCGTGTGTTGAGCTGCCCCTTTGCCTTCACTATATATAGGGGGAGAGGGAGGGCTGCGCCCCCACCTAGGGTTCCCACCCCAAGGGGTGCGGCAGCCCTAGATCCCATCTAGGGTGGCGGCCACAAGGGGGAGAGGGGGAGGCGCACCTGGGGTGGGCCTTAGGGCCCATCTGCCCTAGGGTTTGCCCCCTCCCCTCTAGGAGGAGCCTTGGGCCTTGGTGGGAGGCGCCCCAGCCCACCTAAGGGCTGGTCCCTTCCCACTATTGGCCCATGTAGGCCTCCGGGGGTGGTGGCCCCACCTGGTGGACCCCCGGACCCCTCCGGTGGTCCCGGTAACTACCGGTGATGCCCAGAACACTTCCGGTGGCCAAAACCATACTTCATATATAAATCTTTACCTCCGGACCATTTCGGAACTCCTCGTGACTGCCGGGATCTCATCCGGGACTCCGAACAACATTCGGTAACCGCATACATACTTCCTATAACCCTAGCGTCATCGAACCTTAAGTGTGTAGACCCTACGGGATTCGGGAACCATGCAGACATGGCCGAGACAACTCTCCGGTCAATAACCACAACGGGATCTGGATACCCATGTTGGTCCCACATGTTCCACGATGATCTCATCGGATGAACCACGATGTCAAGGATTCAATCAATCCCGTATACAATTCCCTTTGTCTATAGGTACGATACTTGCCCGAGATTCGATCGTCAGTATCCCGATACCTTGTTCAATCTCGTTACCGGCAAGTCTCTTTACTCGTTCCGTAACACATCATCCCATGATCAACTCCTTGGTCACATTGTGCACATTATGATGATGTCCTACCGAGTGGGCCCAGAGATACCTCTCCGTTACACGGAGTGACAAATCCCAGTCTCGATTCGTGCCAAACCAACAGACACTTTCGGAGATACCCGTAGTGTACCTTTATAGCCACCCAGTTACGTTGTGACGTTTGGTACACCCAAAGCACTCCTACGGCATCCGGGAGTTGCACAATCTCATGGTCTAAGGAAATGATACTTGACATTAGAAAAGCTTTAGCATACGAACTACACGATCTTTGTGCTAGGCTTAGGATTGGGTCTTGTCCATCACATCATTCTCCGAATGATGTGATCCCGTTATCAACGACATCCAATGTCCATGGTCAGGAAACCGTAACCATCTATTGATCAACGAGCTAGTCAACTAGAGGCTTACTAGGGACATGGTGTTGTCTATGTATCCACACATGTATCTGAGTTTCCTATCAATACAATTCTAGCATGGATAATAAACGATTATCATGAACAATGAAATATAATATAATAATAACTAATTTATTATTGCCTCTAGGGCATATTTCAACAGTATCCCACTTGCACTAGAGTCAATAATCTAGTTCACATCGCCATGTGAATAACACTCACAGGTCACATCGCCATGTGACCAACATCCAAAGAGTTTACTAGACTCAGTAATCTAGTTCACATCACTATGTGATTAACACTCAATGAGTTCTGGGTTTGATCATGTTATGCTTGTGAGAGAGGTTGTAGTCAACGGGTCTGCCATATTCAGATCCCTATGTATTTCACAAAACTTTATGTCATATCGTAGATGCTGCTACCACGTTCTACTTGGAGCTATTCCAAATTGTTGCTCCATTATACATATCCGGTATCTCTACTCAGAGCTATCCGGATAGGTGTTAAGCTTGCATCGACACAACTCTTTACGTCGAACTCTTTATCACCTCCATAACCGAGAAATATTTCCTTATTCCTCTAAGGATAATTTTGACCGCTATCTGGTGATCCACTCCTAGATCACCTTTGCACCCTCTTGCCAGACATGTGGCAAGGCACACATCAGGTGCGGTACTCAGCATGGCATACCGTATAGAGCCTATGAAAAAAGCATAGGGGATGACCTTCGTCCTTCCTCTTTCTTCTGCCATGGTCAATCTTCGAGTCTTACTCAACTTCACACCTTACAACTCAGGTAAGAACCCCTTCTTTGACTGATCTATTTTGAACTCCTTCAAAAAACATGTCAAG
>NW_024112152.1:0-16143 GCF_003073215.2 Triticum urartu | reverse complement strand
CACCACGCCGTCGTGCTGCTGGATCTTCATCAACCTCTCCTCCCCCCTTGCTGGATCAAGAAGGAGGAGACGTCTCCCGTCCCGTACGTGTGTTGAACGCGGAGGTGCCGTCCGTTCGGCGCTTGGTCATCAGTGATTTGGATCACGTCGAGTACGACTACATCATCACCGTTCTTTGAACGCTTCCGTGCGCGATCTACAAAGGTATGTAGATGCATCCGATGACTCGTTGCTAGATGAACTCCTAGATGATCTTGGTGAAACGAGTAGGAAAATTTTTGTTTTCTGCAACGTTCCCCAACAGTGGCATCATGAGCTAGGTCTATGCGTAGTTCTTCTTGCGCGAGTAGAACACAATTAGTTGTGGGCGTAGATTTGTCAACTTTCTTGCCGTTACTAGTCTTTTCTTGCTTCAGCGGTATTGTGGGATGAAGCGGCCCGGACCAACCTTACACGTACGCTTACGTGAGACCGGTTCCACCGACTAACATGCACTAGTTGCATAAGGTGGCTGGCGGGTGTCTGTCTCTCCCACTTTAGTTGGAGCGGATTCGATGAAAGGGTCCTGAAGGGTAAATAGAAGTTGACAAATCACGTTGTGGCTTTCACGTAGGTAAGAAAACGTTCTTGCTAGAACCCTAATTCAGCCACGTAAAACTTGCAACAACAATTAGAGGACGTCTAACTTGTTTTTGCAGCAGTGTTTGTGATGATATGGCCAAAGTTGTGATGAATGATGAATGATATATATGTGATTGTATTGAGATTCATGCTTATTGTTAATAGGAATCATGACTTGCATGTCGATGAGTATGACAACCGGCAGGAGTCATAGGAGTTGTCTTTCTTTTTGGTATGACCCGCGTGTCATTGAGAAACACCATGTAAATTACTTTACTTTATTGCTAAACGTGTTAGCCATAGTAGTAGAAGTAATAGTTGGCGAGCAACTTCATGGAGACACGATGATGGAGATCATGATGATGGAGATCATGGTGTCATGCCGGTGACAAGATGATCATGAAGCCCCAAGATGGAGATCAAAGGAGCTATGTGATATTGGCCATATCATGTCACTATTATTATTTGATTGCATGCGATGTTTATCATGTTTTGTATCTTGTTTACTTAGAACGACGGTAGTAAATAAGATGATCCCTCATAATAATTTCAAGAAAGGTTCTCCCCTAACTGTGCACCGTTCCTAAAGTTCGTCGTTCTAAGCACCCGTGATGATCGGGTGTGATGGATCCTTACGTTCACATACAACGGGTGTTGACGAGCCTAGCATGTACAGACAGGCCTTGGAACACATGCAAAACACTTAGGGTTAACTTGACGAGCCTGGCATGTACAGACATGGCCTCGGAACACAGAAGACCGAAAGGTCGAGCATGAGTCGTATAGAAGATACGATCAACATGAAGATGTTCACCGACGTTGACTAGTCCGTCTCACGTGATGATCGGACACGGCCTAGTAACTCGGATCATGTAATACTTAGATGACTAGAGGGATGTCTAATCTAAGTGGGAGTTCATTAATAATTTGATTAGATGAACTTAATTATCATGAACTTAGTCTAAAATCTTTGCAATATGTCTTGTAGATCAAATGGCCAACGTAGTCCTCAACTTCAACGCGTTCCTAGAGAAAACCAAGCTGAAAGACGATGGCAGCAACTATACGGACTGGGTCCGGAACCTGAGGATCATCCTCATAGCTGCCAAGAAAGATTATGTCCTACAAGCACCGCTAGGTGATCCACCCGTCCCACAGAACCAAGACGTTATGAACGCTTGGCAGACACGTGTGACGACTACTCCCTCGTTCAGTGCGGCATGCTTTACAGCTTAGAGCCGGGGCTCCAAAAGCGTTTTGAGAGACATGGAGCATATGAGATGTTCGAAGAGCTGAAAATGGTTTTTCAAGCTCATGCCCGGATCGAGAGATATGAAGTCTCCGATAAGTTCTTCAGCTGTAAGATGGAGGAAAATAGTTCTGTCAGTGAGCACATACTCACTATGTTTGGGTTGCATAACCGCTTGTCTCAGCTGGGAGTTAACCTCCCGGATGATGTGGTCATTGACAGAATCCTCCAGTCGCTTCCACCAAGCTACAAGAGCTTTGTGATGAACTTCAACATGCAGGGGATGCAAAAGACCATTCCCGAGTTTTTCTCAATGCTGAAATCAGCGGAGATAGAAGTCAAGAAGGAACATCAAGTGTTGATGGTCAATAAAACCACTAAGTTCAAGAAAGCCAAGGGTAAAAAGAACTTCAAGAAGGACGGCAAGGAGGTTGCCGTGCCTAGCAAGCAAGCTGCCGGGAAGAAGCCAAAGAATGGACCCAAGCCCGAGACTGAGTGCTTTTATTGCAAGGGAAGGGTCACTGGAAACGGAACTGCCCCAAGTACTTAGCGGACAAGAAGGCCGGCAACACCAAAGATATATTTGATATACATAATTGATGTGTACCTTACCAGTACTCGTAGTGACTCCTGGGTATTTGATACCGGTGTGGTTGCTCACATTTGTAACTCAAAGCAGGAGCTGTGGAATAAGCGGAGACTGGCGAAGGACGAGGTGATGATGCGCGTCGGGAATGGTTCCAAGGTCGATGTGATCGCCGTCGGCACGCTGCCTCTACATTTACCTACGGGATTAGTTTTAAACCTCAATAATTGTTATTTAGTGCCAAGCTTTGAGCATGAACATTGTATCGGGATCTCGTTTATTCGAGATGGCTACTCATTTAAATCCAAGAATAATGGTTGTTCTATTTATATGAGAGATTGTTTTATGGTCATGCTCCTAATGGTGAATGGTTTATTCTTAATGAATCTCGAGCGTATTACTACACATGTTCATAGTGTGAGTACCAAAAGATGTAAGGTTGATAATGATAGTCCCACATACTTGTGGCACTGCCGCCTTGGTCACATAGGTGTCAAACGCATGAAGAAGCTCCATGCAGATGGACTTTTAGAGTCTCTTGATTACGAATCATTTGACACGTGCGAACCATGCCTCATGGGTAAGATGACCAAGACTCCGTTCTCAGGAACAATGGAGCGAGCAACCAACTTATTGGAAATCATACATACTGATGTGTGCGGTCCAATGAGTGTTGAGGCTCGCGGTGGCTATCGTTATGTTCTCACCCTCACTGATGACTTGAGTAGATATGGGTATGTCTACTTAATGAAACACAAGTCTGAAACCTTTGAAAAGTTCAAGGAATTTCAGAGTGAGGTTGAGAATCAACGTGACAGGAAAATCAAGTTTCTACGATCAGATCGTGGAGGAGAATACTTGAGTCACGAATTTGGCACACACTTAAGAAAATGTGGAATAGTTTCACAACTCACGCCGCCTGGAACACCTCAGCGTAACGGTGTGTCCGAACGTCGTAATCGCACTCTATTAGATATGGTGCGATCTATGATGTCTCTTACCGATTTACCGCTATCCTTTTGGGGCTATGCTTTAGAGACTGCCGCATTCACTTTAAATAGGGCTCCGTCGAAATCCGTTGAGACGACACCGTATGAATTATGGTTTGGGAAGAAACCTAAGCTGTCGTTTCTAAAAGTTTGGGGATGCGATGCTTATGTCAAGAAACTTCAACCTGAAAAGCTCGAACCCAAGTCGGAAAAATGCGTCTTCATAGGATACCCAAAAGAAACTATTGGGTACACCTTCTACCTCAGATCCGAAGGCAAGATCTTTGTTGCCAAGAATGGATCCTTTCTAGAGAAAGAGTTTCTCTCGAAAGAAGTAAGTGGGAGGAAAGTAGAACTTGATGAAGTATTACCTCTTGAACCGGAAAATGGCGCAACTCAAGAAAATGTTCCTGAGGTGCCTGCACCAACTAGAGAGGAAGTTAATGATGATGATCAAGATACTTCTGATCAAGCTCCTACTGAAATTCGAAGGTCCACAAGGACACGTTCCGCACCAGAATGGTACGGCAACCCTGTCTTGGAAATCATGTTGTTAGACAACGGTGAACCTTCGAACTATGAAGAAGCGATGGCGGGCCCGGATTCCGACAAATGGCTGGAAGCCATGAAATCCGAGATAGGATCCATGTATGAAAACGAAGTATGGACTTTGACTGACTTGCCCGTTGAACGGCGAGCCATAGAAAATAAATGGATCTTTAAGAAGAAGACAGACGCGGATGGTAATGTGACCATCTATAAAGCTCGGCTTGTCGCTAAGGGTTATCGACAAGTTCAAGGGGTTGACTACGATGAGACTTTCTCACCGGTAGCGAAGCTGAAGTCCGTCCGAATCATGTTAGCAATTGCCGCATTCTATGATTATGAGATATGGCAAATGGACGTCAAAACGGCATTCCTTAATGGTTTCCTTAAGGAAGAATTGTATATGATGCAGCCGGAAGGTTTTGTCGATCCTAAGAATGCTGACAAGGTGTGCAAGCTCCAACGCTCGATTTATGGGCTGGTGCAAGCATCTCGGAGTTGGAACATTCGCTTTGATGAGATGATCAAAGCGTTTGGGTTTATGCAGACTTATGGAGAAGCCTGCGTTTACAAGAAAGTGAGTGGGAGCTCTGTAGCATTTCTCATATTATATGTAGATGACATACTTTTGATGGGAAATGATATAGAGCTTTTGGACAGCATTAAGGCCTACTTGAATAAGAGTTTTTCAATGAAGGACCTTGGAGAAGCTGCTTATATATTAGGCATCAAATCTATAGAGATAGATCAAGACGCCTCATAGGTCTTTCACAAAGCACATACCTTGATAAGATATTGAAGAAGTTCAATATGGATCAGTCTAAGAAGGGGTTCTTGCCTGTGTTGCAAGGTGTGAAATTGAGCTCAGCTCAATGCCCGACCACGGCAGAAGAGATAGAAGAGATGAGTATCATCCCCTATGCCTCAGCCATAGGTTCTATTATGTATGCCATGCTGTGTACCAGACCTGATGTAAACCTTGCCGTAAGTTTGGTAGAAAGGTCCCAAAGTAATCCCGACAAGGAACACTGGACAACGGTCAAGAATATCCTAAAGTACCTGAAAAGGACTAAGGAAATGTTTCTCGTTTATGGAGGTGACGAAGAGCTCGTCATAAAAGTTTACGTTGACGCTAGCTTCGACACAGATCTGGATGACTCTAAGTCACAAACCGGATACGTGTATATTTTGAATTGTAGGGCCGTAAGCTGGTGCAGTTGCAAGCAAAGCGTTGTGGCGGGATCTACATGTAGGCAGCACACTAAGCAGTCTGGGTGAAGGAGTTCATTACCGACCTAGGAGTCATACCCAATGCGTCGGGCCCAATCAAACTCTTCTGTGACAACACTGGAGCTATTGCACTTGCCAAGGAGCCCAGGTTTCACAAGAAGACAAGGCACATAAAGCGTCGCTTCAACTCCATTTCGTGAAAATGTTCAAAATGGAGACATAGAGATTTGTAAAGTACATACGGACCTGAATGTAGCAGATCCGTTGACTAAACCTCTCCCTAGGGCAAAACATGATCAACACCAGAATTCCATGGGTGTTCGATTCATCACAATGTAACTAGATTATTGACTCTAGTGCAAGTGGGAGACTGTTGGAAATATGCCCTAGAGGCAATAATAAAAGGATTATTATTATATTTCCTTGTTCATGATAATTGTCTTTTATTCATGCTATAATTGTGTTATCCGGAAATCGTAATACATGTGTGAATACTTAGACACCAACATGTCCCTAGTAAGCCTCTAGTTAACTAGCTCGTTGATCAACAGATAGTCATGGTTTCCTGACTATGGACATTGGATGTCATTGATAACGAGATCACATCATTAGGAGAATGATGTGATGGACAAGACCCGATCCTAAACATAGCACAAGATCGTATAGTTCGTTTGCTAGAGTTTTTCCAATGTCAAGTATCTTTTCCTTAGACCATGAGATCGTGTAACTCCCGGATACCGTAGGAGTGCTTTGGGTGTACCAAACGTCACAACGTAACTGGGTGACTATAAAGGTATACTACGGGTATCTCCGAAAGTGTCTGTTGGGTTGACACGGATCAAGACTGGGATTTGTCACTCCGTATGACGGAGAGGTATCACTGGGCCCACTCGCTAATGCATCATCATAATGAGCTCAAAGTGACCAAGTGTCTGGTCACGGGATCATGCATTACGGTACGAGTAAAGTGACTTGCCGGTAACGAGATTGAACGAGGTATTGGGATACCGACGATCGAATCTCGGGCAAGTAACGTACCGATTGACAAAGGGAATTGTATACGGGGTTGTGTGAATCCTCGACATCGTGGTTCATCCGATGAGATCATCGAGGAGCATGTGGGAGCCAATATGGGTATCTAGATCCCGCTGTTGGTTATTGACCGGAGATCCATCTCGGTCATGTCTACATGTCTCCTGAACCCGTAGGGTCTACACACTTAAGGTTCGGTGACGCTAGGGTTGTAGAGATATGTATATGCAGTAACCCGAAAGTTGTTCGGAGTCCCGGATGAGATCCCGACGTCACGAGGAGTTCCAAATGGTCCGTAGGTAAAGAATTATATATAGGAAATGCTGTTTCGGCCATCGGGACAAGTTTCGGGGTTATCGGTATTGTACCGGGACCACCGGAGGGGTCCCGGGGGCCCACCGGGTGGGGCCACCTGTCCCGGGGGGCCACATGGGCTGTAGGGGGTGCGCCTTGGCCTTCATGGGCCAAGGGCACCAGCCCCACTAGGCCCATGCGCCTAGGGTTTCCAAGGGGGAGGAGTCCAAGTGGTGGAAGGCACCTCTGGGTGCCTTGGGGGGGAGGGAATCCTCCCCCTGGCCGCCGCACCTAGGAGATCAGATCTCCTAGGCTGCGCACCACCCCCCCTTGGCCCTCCTATATATAGTGGGGGAGAGGAGGGATTTCATACACCAGCCCCTGGCGCCTCCCTCTCTCCCCGTTACGTCTCTCTCTGTAGTATAGGCGAAGCCCTGCTACTGTGACGCCCTGCATCCACCACCACGCCGTCGTGCTGCTGGACCTTCATCAACCTCTCCTTCCCCCTTGCTGGATCAAGAAGGAGGAGACGTCTCCCGTCCCGTACGTGTGTTGAACGCGGGAGGTGCCGTCTTCGGCGCTTGGTCATCGGTGATTTGGATCACGTCGTGTATCGACTGCAGCTCCCTGTCGCTCCCGGAGCATCGTGGCGGCCTCCGCCCGGCACCGACGGTGATCTGGATGGGGTTGGCGTCAGCCTCACGTGGCCCACTATTGATGATGGCGTCAGCAGTGGTGCCCGTAGTCGGGGCTTCCTGAGGCCGTTCTTCTTTTGTTCCCTGCGAGGAATCGAACAAACCCTGAGGGGGTATGTAAAGAACTGGTAATGCTTTTGTTCCATCGCTTATTACTCTTAACATGAGATTGTGGCTGCATGTCTCGCTTAGGCATTACTCCCCCTTTTCGTTCTTGTAGTAGCTTTAGCGCTCTACGCCGTTAGGTCACAGTCCCAAGGCAGGCTCCAGCTGTCGCTGGTATGCCAGGTCGCGATGCCGTGGTCAAGGCCAAGAGGTGAGCGGCCCGAGGTCCGCTAAGAGCTCTCGAGGCGCGATGCTCAGGATGTCCCCCTTGGCGTGCAAGCAGCTCCTGGAGACCGAAAAGGAAGGCAGCTCTGTCGGAGCGAGTTTACGGGAGCGACGAGCTTCTGACAGAGAGATTTGCTTTGTTTCGCATGGGAGACTTATCTTGTGGCAACTCGGTGGTGATCCCTTGATCAACGCCCGACTTGTGTTTATGTGGTGGTACTACTAGGCAAGGTCATGCCAGTCACCCCTTTACCCGCTCATCTGTATGCTCTGCGTCCTCGGGTCCCGACCCTCGAGCGAGGCACATCCGCCACTGGTATGCCAGGTCGCGATGCCATGGTCAAGGCCAGGGGGTGAGGGCTGGAGATTCAGTAAGAACTCCTAAGGTGCGATGCTTAGGAGTCCCCCCTTTAACGCGCAAGCGAATCGCGTAGAAAAAGTGGCGGCGGGCGAGGTCGCCTGTAGTTGGGCTCTGGAGATTCCTGCGGGTTAGTTCGAGAGAAGAGCATGACTCATAATCGCGCTGCTGCCATGACGCAATTCTTTCCGCAAGAAGATGGAGGCACTGAGGATCTGGTGAGGTGATGTGCGTGGAGCAGGCCGCGAGCCAGAGCTCGATCGCATAGGTTTATCAGCGTTGCACGGACGGACCCCAGCACAAGCGTCGTGCCAGCATGTGTAGCCCCCGTTGCGGGATGTGCACGTCGAGCGTACATCATCACCGTTCTTTGAACGCTTCCGCACGCGATCTACAAAGGTATGTAGATGCATCCGATGACTCGTTGCTAGATGAACTCCTAGATGATCTTGGTGAAACGAGTAGGAAAAATTTTTGTTTTCTGCAACGTTCCCCAAACACATGTAGAGTCTTTATGTCACCCAGTTACTGTGACGTTTGATAGCACACTAAGTGTTCCTCCGGTATCGGAGTTGCATGATCTCATAGTCATAGGAACATGTATAAGTTATGGAGAAAGCAATAGCAACAAACTAAACGATCATCGTGCTAAGCTACGGATGGGTCAAGTCAATCACATCATTCTATAATGATGTGATCCCGTTAATCAAATGACAACTCATGTCTATGGTTAGGAAACTTAACCATCTTTGATTCAACGAGCTAGTCAAGTAGAGGCATACTAGTGACACTCTGTTTGTCTATGTATTCACACATGTACTAAGTGTTTTCGGTTAATACAATTCTAGCATGAATAATAAACATTTATCATGATATAAGGAAATAAAATAACAACTTTATTATTGCCTCTAGGGCATATTTCCTTCAGTCTCCCACTTGCACTAGAGTCAATAATCTAGTTCATCGTCATGCTGATTTAACACCAATAGTTCACATCTTTATGTGATTAGTTCACATCTCCATGTGACTAACACCCAAAGGGTTTACTAGAGTCAATAATCTAGTTCACATCGCTATGTGATTAACACCCAAAAGTGATCATGTTTTGCTTGTGAGAGAAATTTAGTCAACGGGTCTGCCACATTCAGAGCCGTATGTATTTTGCAAATTTTCTATGTCTACAATGCTTTGCACGGAGCTACTCTAGCTAATTGCTCCCACTTTCAATATGTATCTAGATCGAGACTTAGAGTCATCCAGATCGGTGTCAAAGCTTGCATCGACGTAACTCTTTACGACGAACTCTTTGTCACCTCCATAACCGAGAAACATTTCCTTATTCCACTAAGGATATTTTTGACCGCTGTCCAGTGATCCACTCCTGGATCACTATTGTACCCTCTTGCCAAACTTATGGTGAGGTACACAATAGGTCTGGTACACAGCATAGCATACTTTATAGAACCTATGACTGAGGCATAGGGAATGACTTTTCATTCTCTTTCTATTTTCTGCCGTGGTCGGGTTTTGAGTCTTTACTCAACTTCACACCTTGCAACACAGGCAAGAACTCCTTCTTTGACTGTTCCATTTTGAACTACTTCAAAATCTTGTCAAGGTATGTACTCATTGAAAATATATCAAGCGTCTTGATCTATCTCTATAGATCTTGATGCTCAATATGTAAGTAGCTTCACCGAGGTCTTTCTTTGAAAAACTCCTTTCAAACACTCCTTTATGCTTTCCAGAAAATTCTACATTATTTCCGATCAACAATATGCCATTCACATATACTTATCAGAAATGTTGTAGTGCTCCCACTCACTTTCTTGTAAATACAGGCTTACCAGTAACAAGATCAAGATCACTGTTATTACAATCGCTTCTCCTTTGACTGCAGGGTATTATCAAGGCAACTCACGTGTGTCCTGTGTCCGAGTACACCTCGGCCAAATGCTTGCACCCCATGTACTAGGCGATCACGAGGCGGCACTCTCGCTCCAAACTTAGTGATTTAAGCACGCTTTAAGGGATAGCAGCAGAACACCTAAGTCTAGTATCGACGTCTACGCTATGATGGCGAAGTCCTATTTGTTAAGAAATCCTTTACCAGCGATAGCCTGCAATTTGATTTATTCCTTTTGGGGATATTTCATAGTAAATCTGTCTGCTCCGAGGGCAAGCCTAGCTCCATGATTCGGACTCACGACTTCCTATACTAGCATACGTGTGACAGAATACTCAGAGATGAGAAGAGATAATCGATCGTTTCATCAACACCTTGAACCCCTTGTGCGACACAGTTTTGCTGGAGCAGTGTCGAAGTCGTGTTGTGAGAGATAATAGACCACTAGACTATACAGCGGTACCGCTGTTCCTCTCTTATGAAGATTCCTATTTATTGAGACTCTTATCTCTCTGCACAGACACCTCTGACACCCATCAGAATAGCAGGCGGTCGGAGCTATTGCAGCTCCAATACGCGCCTCAATAAGTGCCAAGTACATATATACCTGTGCTGCCCCATCGATCTGGGACTCCCCTCGATCTGATCTTGTCCAATTGCATCGGTCGCTGTGCGAACGCCCATTGCGGTTGCGCGAATCTGGGCCTCATTCATCGCTTCCTCATGCGGTGTGGGTTCTATGCGCTCTCTGACTTCCCAGAACAGGAGATTACCCCATACCACACTTCGTGAGTGTAAGCGGACCCTCGTATTCTCCAGTTGATGGCACTGATGAGGGTTCACTAGTAAAACTTTGACTGGTAAGTTTCATGATCATTCTCAATTACGCTGCTCACTAATGGTGTAAGGAAGTCACTAGCAACTGATTTTCTCGATTGATCGGAACTTTCCATTTGGAAGAGGTACTACCTCGATTGATACGTCCATTTTGCATCATGCTTTTATATCGATATTTATTGCATTATGGGCTGTTATTACACATTATGTCACAATACTTATGCCTATTCTCTCTTATTTTACAAGGTTTACATAAAGAGGGAGAATGCCGGCAGCTGGGATTCTGGGCTGGAAAAGGAGCAAATATTAGAGACCTATTCTGCACAGCTCCAAAAGTCCTGAAACTTCACGGAAGACGTTTTCAGAATATATAAAAAATACTGAGTGCAAGAAGTTCACCAGGGGCCACACCCTGCCCACGAGGGTGGGGGCGCCCTACCCCTGGGCGCGCCCCCCTACCTCGTGGGCCCCCTGGTGGCCTCCGATGGCCATCTTCTACTATATGGAGTCTTTCGATGAGGAAAAAAATCATAAGCCATCTCCTCAGACGAAACTCCGCCACGAGGCGGAACCTTGGCGACCAATCTAGGGCTCGGCAGAGCTGTTCTGCCGGGAAACTTCCCTCCGGGAGGGGGAAATCATCGCCATCGTCATCACCAACGCCCCTCTCATCGGGAGAGGGCAATCTCCATCAACATCTTCACCAGCACCATCTCCTCTCAAAACCCTAGTTCATCTCTTGTATCCAATTCTTGTCTCCAAGTCCGGGATTGGTACTAGTAGTGTTGCTAGTAGTGTTAATTACTCCTTGTAGTTGATGCTAGTTGGTTTATTTGGTGGAAGATCATATGTTCAGATCCTATATGCATATTAATACCCCTCTGATTATGAACATGAATATGCTTTGTGAGTAGTTACGTTTGTTCCTGAGGACATGGAGAAGTCTTGCTATTAGTAGTCATGTGAATTTGGTATTCGTTCGATATTTTGATGAGATGTATGTTGTCTCTCCTCTAGTGGTGTTATGTGAACGTCGACTACATAACACTTCACCATTATTTGGGCCTAGAGGAAGGCATTGGGAAGTAATAAGTAGATGATGGGTTGCTAGAGTGACAGAAGCTTAAACCCTAGTTTATGCGTTGCTTCGTAAGGGGCTGATTTGGATCCATATGTTTCATGCTATGGTTAGGTTTACCTTAATACTTTTGTTGTAGTTGCGGATGCTTGCAATAGAGGTTAATCATAAGTGGGATGCTTGTCCAAGTAAGGACAGTACCCAAGCACCGGTCCACCCACATACCAAATTATCAAAGTACCGAACGCGAATCATATGAACGTGATGAAAACTAGCTTGACGATATTCCCATGTGTCCTCGGGAGCGCTTTTCTCTATATAAGAGTTTGTCCAGGCTTGTCCTTTGCTACAAAAAGGATTGGGCCACCTTGCTGCACTTTATTTACTTTTGTTACTTGTTGCTCGTTACCAATTATCTTATCACAAAACTATCTGTTACCTATAATTTCAGTGCTTGCAGAGAATACCTTGCTGAAAACCGCTTATCATTTCCTTCTGCTCCTCATTGGGTTCGACACTCTTACTTATCGAAAGGACTATGATAGATCCCCTATACTTGTGGGTCATCAAGACTCTTTTCTGCCGCTCTGCCGGGGAGTGAAGCGCCTTTGGTAGGTGGAAATTTGGTAAGGAAAAATTTTTATATAGTGTGCTGAAATTTACTGTCACTTGTTACTATGGAAAGTAATCCTCTGAGGGGCTTGTTCGGGGTATCTTCACCCCGACCAGTAGAGCAAAGAGTTGCTCCTCTGAACCTACTGAAAATGAAAATGTCTGCTTTGAAATTCCTTCGGGTATGTTAGAAAAACTGCTAGCTAATCCTTTTGCAGGAGATGGAACAAAGCATCCTGATGAGCACCTAATATATGTGGATGAAGTTTGTGGATTATTTAAGCTTGCAGGTGTAGCCCGAGATGTTATTAAGAAGAAGGTCTTCCCTTTATCTTTGAAGGGAGATGCATTGACATGGTATAGGCTATGTGATGATTCGGGGGTCATACAAACGATGAAATTGGAATTTCATCAGAAGTTTTATCCTATGCATCTTGTTCATCGTGATCGCAATTATATATATAATTTTTGGCCTCGCGAAGGAGAAAGCATCGCTCAAGCTTGGGGAGGCTTAAATCAATGTTATATTCATGCCCCAATCATGAGCTCTCAAGAGAAATGATTATTCAAAATTTATTGCTCGGCTTTCTGATAACAATCGCACCATGCTCGATACTTCTTGTGCTGGCTCTTTTATGATGAAGACTATTGAATTCAAATGGGATTTATTGGAAAGAATTAAACGCAACTCTGAAGATTGGGACCTCGACAGGTAAGGAGTCAGGTATGACACCTAAGTTTGATTGTGTTAAATCTTTTATGGATACCGATGTTTCCGTAAATTTAGCACTAAATATGGACTTGACTCTGAGATAGTAGCTTCTTTCTGTGAATCTTTTGCTACTTATGTTGATCTCCCTAAGGAGAAGTGGTTTAAATATCATCCTCCCATAGAAGTAAAAGTAGCTGCACCTATTAAAGTTGAAGAAAAGACCTCACTTATAATGATCCTATTGTTCCTACTTCTTATGTTGAGAAACCACCTTTCCCTGTTAGGATAAAGGATCATGCTAAAGCTTCAACTGTGGTTCGTAAAAGCAATATTAAAACTTATACACCTCCTGAGCAAAGTTAAAGTTGAACCTAATATTGCTATTGTTAAAGATCTCTTGTCTGATAATATTGATGGGCATGTTATTCATTTCCTTGATGAGACTGCTAGAATTGCTAAACTCTGTGAGTAAAGATCTCTTGTTGTCTGATAATATTGATGGGCATGTTATTCATTTCCTTGATGAGACTGCTAGAATTGCTAAACCTTGTGCTAAAGATAAAAACAGACCTGTGGTAGGCATGCCTGTTATTTCTGTTAAAATAGGAGATCATTGTTATCATGGCTTATGTGATATGGGTGCTAGTGCTAGTGCAATACCTTACGACTTATACAAAGAAATTATGCATGATATTGCACCTGCTGAGATAGAAGATATTGATGTCACAATTAAACTTGCCAATAGAGATACTATTTCACCAATGGGAATTGTTAGAGATGTTGAAGTCTTGTGTGGGAAAACTAAATATCCTGCTGATTTTCTTGTTCTTGGTTCCCCACAAGATAGCTTTTGTCCCATTATATTTGGTAGACCCTTCTTAAACACTGTTGCACAGACAACAAGCTTGGATGTTGGTTACTATCATTTAGTAGTGTCATGACTTCACTGGATATTTTGGTAGTTCTTGAACTGTTAATGCTGATACTGATTAGCAAAAAGGAGATGTTGTTACTATCGGTTTAGATGATATGTCTCATGAATTTAATTTCTCTAAATTTAGTAGACAACACCGTGAAGAAGAATTACCTAGTAAGGATGAAATTATTGGTCTTGCTTCTATTGCCATACCTCCTAGTGATCCTTTAGAACAATATTTGCTAGACCATGAAAATGATATGTTTATGAATGAAAGAAGGGAAATAGATGAAGTATTCTTTAAACAGGAACCTATTCTGAAACACAATTTGCCTGTTGAAATCCTAGGGGATCCTCCTCCACCCAAGGGTGATCCCGTGTTTGAGCTTAAACCTGTTGCCTGATACTCTTAAATATGCTTATCTTGATGAGAAAAATATATCCATGTCTTTATTATTGCAGTGTAACCATATGTCAGAGCGTCCAATGAGGAAGAGAGATATTAAAATCCTGATAACTGTCTGGAGAGGGGGCACCTTGCGTGGATCTAACTTCGTGCGAGGATATGTACGTATCTTTCGACATGGTATTGGCGTTATTAGAAGGGCATTCAGTCCTGTGAGCGTGCTACATACTGCATACCTCAAAAAATGAAATTCGATAGGAGAGAGCTTGCTCCAGATGTTGCGGTTAGTATCTGTATCTCGCAGCCGTATGCTGGCGAAATCCTTAAATGGATAAGAGACATTATGTTAGGTGACAAGAATAGTGTGAGCACCTAATACTTAGGGTGGTGCTCCTCCGTGACGGCAGTGTTACATTACCTAATATGATCAGGGTGTGGCGTGTGGTGCACTTAGTGGTACAACTAGGTCATCTGTGCGGATCCTATTGACGCCCTGATCCGAAAGAGGAGTCATCTCCGTAGTTAGCAGGTCTAGACATTCTCATTAGCACCTGCACTCCAGCGCAATCTGAAGTGAATTGAGCTCAGATAAGATTGAGTTGACTAGAGGACATGCTGTAATTAGATGCGCGAGCAGCAGGCATCCGGGAGTGGTGCGACAGGTGCTACGCCTGCTCTGTGAGCTGCTTCTGGCTCGGACAGAGACTGTGAAGAAGATGATGTTAAAACTTGGAGCCCAACCTAAGCAGATAAGGGCGCACGTGCTTACAATTCTACGCCGTTCCCGGTGTTGTAGATGCGACCGCGTCTATCAATACTCAACGAAGTATGACCTGCACAAATCGACTCATATCAACAGAATTTGCGTTGTTAGGTTTCTAGATGGTTATTCTATTTCTCTCAAATACTGTGTCAGCCAATGATCAATCAAAGACTACTTTTACCTTGGCCTTTTGGTACTTTTGCTTATAGACGTATGCCTTTTGGTTTATGTAATGCACCTGCTACCTTTCAAAGATGCATGATGGCTATATTCTCTGACTTTTGTGAAAAGTATTTGTGAGGTTTTCATGGACGATTTCTCCGTCTATGGATCTTCTTTTGATGATTGCTTGAGCAACCTTGATTGAGTTTTGCAGAGATGTGAAGAAACTAATCTTGTCTTGAATTGGGAAAAGTGCCACTTTATGGTTAATGAAGGTATTGTCTTGGGGCATAAAGTTTCTGAAAGAGGTATTGAAGTTGATAAAGCCAAGGTTGATGCTATTGAAAAGATGCCATGCTCCCAAGGACATCAAAGGTATAAGAAGTTTCCTTGGTCATCGCCGATTTTATAGGAGGTTCATTAAGGACTTCTCAAAAATTTCTCGGCCTCTGACTAATTTATTACAAAAAGATATACCATTTGTCTTTGATGATGATTGTGTAGAAGCATTTGAAATACTTAAGAAAGCATTGATCTCTGCACCTATTGTTCATCCACCTGATTGGAATTTACCTTTTGAAATTATGTGTGATGCTAGTGATTATGCTGTAGGTGACTTTCTAGGACAAAGAGTTGATAACAAATTAAATGTTATTCAATATGCTAGTAAAACCCTAGACAATGCTCAAAGAAATTATGCTACTACTGGAAAAGAATTCTTAGCAGTTGTATTTGCTTGTGATAAGTTCAGACCTTATATGGTTGATTCTAAAATAACTATTCACACTGATCATGCGGCTATTAAATATCTCATGGAAAAG
>NW_024112151.1:0-12092 GCF_003073215.2 Triticum urartu | reverse complement strand
AAGAGAGATGTTGAATCTTGTTATGAAAGATCAATTCGCCGGCCTTCCTAGTGAAGATGCCGCTACTCATCTGAATAGCTTCGTTGATTTATGTGATATGCAAAAGAAAAAAGATGTCGATAATGATGTCGTTAAATTGAAGCTATTTCCTTTTTCGCTTAGAGATCGTGCTAAAGCTTGGTTTTCGTCTTTGCCTAAAAATAGTATTGATTCTTGGAACAAGTGCAAAGATGCTTTTATCTCTAAGTATTTTCCTCCCGCTAAGATCATCTCTCTTAGAAACGATATTATGAATTTTAAGCAACTTGATCATGAACATGTTGCACAAGCTTGGGAGAGAATGAAATTAATGATACGTAATTGCCCTACTCATGGTTTGAATTTGTGGATGATTATACAAAATTTTTATGCCGGATTGAATTTTGCTTCTAGAAATCTTTTAGATTCGGCCGCGGGAGGCACTTTTATGGAAATCACTTTAGGAGATGCTACTAAACTCCTAGATAATATTATGGTTAATTATTCTCAATGGCATACTGAAAGATCTTCTAATAAAAAAGTGCATGCGATAGAAGAAATCAATGTTTTGAGTGGAAAGATGGATGAACTTATGAAATTATTTGCTACTAAGAGTGTTTCTTCTGATCCTAATGATATGCCTTTGTCTACTTTGATTGAGAATAACAATGAATCTATGGATGTGAATTTTGTTGGTAGGAATAATTTTGGTAACAACGCTTATAGAGGGAATTTTAATCCTAGGCCATATCCTAGTAATCCTTCTAATAATTATGGGAATTCCTACAACAACTCTTATGGAAATTATAATAAGATGCCCTCTGAATTTGAGAATAGTGTTAAAGAGTTTATGAATTCACAAAAGAATTTTAATGCTTTGCTTGAAGAGAAATTGCTTAAAGTTGATCATTTGGCCAGGAACATTGATAGAATTTCTCTTGAGGTTGATTCTTTAAAGCTTAGATATATTCCTCCTAAGCATGATATCAATGAGTCTCTCAAAGCCATGAGAATTTCCATTGATGAGTGCAAGGAAAGAACCGCTAGGATGCGTGCTTCCAAAGATGCCTTTATTAAAGCGTGTTCTTCCAATTCCTATGAAAATCAAGATGAAGATCTAAAAGTTATTGATGTGTCCCCTATTAAATCTTTGTTTTGCAATATGAATCTTGATGAAACTGAATATGATCTTCCTTTACCTAGAAGGTGTTCTAAAAATTCGGAGTATTTAGATCTTTATGATGAAATTGATGAAAGTAGGATTGAAAGAAATAAAAATCTAGATGTTGCTAAACCCACTATATTGGATTTCAAGGAATTTAATTATGAAAGTTTCTCTTTAATTGATTGTATTTCCTTGTTGCAATCCGTGCTAAACTCTCCACATGCTTATAGTCAACATAAACCTTCACCGAACATATTGTTGATGCCTTGATGCAATCTTATGAAGAAAAACTTGAGTTGAAAGTTTCTATCCCTAGAAAACTCTATGATGAGTGGGAAACAACTATTAAAATTAAAATTAAAGATCATGAGTTCTATGCTTTGTGTGATTTGGGTGCTAGTGTCTCTACTATTCCTAAGACTTTGTGTGATTTGCTTGATTTCCGTAATTTTGATGATTGCTCTCTAAACTTGCATCTTGCGGATTCTACTATTAAGAAACATATGGGAAGGATTAATGATGTTCTTATTGTTGCAAATAGGAATTATGTGCTCGTAGATTTCATTGTTCTTGATACAGATTGCAATCCTTCTTGCCCTATTATTCTTGGTAGACCTTTCCTTAGAACGGTTGGTGCAATTATTGATATGAAGGAAGGGAATGTTAGATTTCAATTTCCATTAAAAAAGGGCTTGGAACACTTTACAAGAAATAAAATAAAATTGCCATATGAAACTATCATGAGAGCCACTTATGGATTGCCTACCAAAGATGGCAATACCTAGATCTATCCTCGCTTTTATGCCTAGCTAGGGGCGTTAAACGATAGCGCTTGTTGGGAGGTAACCCAATTTTATTTTTTCCTTGCTTTTTGCTCCTGTTTAGTAATAAATAAATTATTTAGCCTCTGTTTTGGTTGTGTTTTTTGTGTTTAATTAGTGTTTGTGCCAAGTAGAACCATTGGGAAGACTTGGGGAAAGTCTTGCTGAACTTGCTGTAAAAAACAGAAACTTTAGCGCTCACGAGAACTGCTGTAATTTTTATTTGAAGCGTGCTATTTAGTTAATTATTTTTGAAGATGATTAATAGATAAATTCCTCACGTCCAGCAATTTATTTTAGAATTTTTGGGGTTCCAGATCTTGCGCTAGCTACAAATTACTACAGACTGTTCTGTTTTTTACAGATTCTGTTTTTCGTGTGTTGTTTGCTTATTTTGATGAATCTATGGCTAGTAAAATAGTTTATAATCCATAGAGAAGTTGGAATACAGTAGGTTTAACGCCAATATAAATAAATAATGAGTTCATTACAGTACCTTGAAGTGGTCTTTTGTTTTCTTTCGCTAACGGAGCTCACGAGTTTTCTACTTTAAGTTTTGTGTTGTGAAAGTTTTCAAGTTTTGGGTGAATTCTTTTGATGGATTATGGAACAAGGAGTGGCAAGAGCCTAAGCTTGGGGATGCCCATGGCACCCCCAAGATAATCCAAGGACACCAAAAAGTCAAAGCTTGGGGATGCCCCGGAAGGCATCCCCTCTTTCGTCCACTTCCATCGGTAATTTACTTGGAGCTATATTTTTATTCACCAACATGATATGTGTTTTGCTTGGAGCGTCTTGTATTATTTGTGTCTTGTGTCTTAGTATGCCACAATCATCCTTGCTGTACACACCTTTTTAGAGAGCCATACATGAATTAAAATTTGATAGAATACTCTATGTGCTTCACTTATATCTTTTGAGCTAGTAAGCTCTATGTGCTTCACTTATATCTTTTGAGCTAGTAGTTTTGCTCTATGTGCTTCACTTATATCTTTTGAGCGTTATAATTTTGCTCTATGTGCTTCACTTAGATCTTTTAGAGCACGGTGGTGGATTTGTTTTAAAGAAACTATTGATCTCTCATGCTTCACTTAAATTATTTTGAGAGTTCTTAATAGCATGGTAATTTGCTTAATAATAATATGCTTGGTATTCATGATTTGTGAACTTTCTTTTGAGTGTGTTTAATACTAAGAAAAGATTGAAGCATGATAATTGTTTTGAGATATGGAGGTGATAATATTAAAAGTCATGCTAGTTGCGTAGTTTTGAATTTAAAGAATACTTGTGTTAAAGTTTGTGATTCCCGTAGCATGCACGTATGGTGAACCGTTATGTGATGAAGTCGGAGCATGATTTATTTATTGATTGTCTTCCTTATGAGTGGCGGTCGGGGACGAGCGATGGTCTTTTCCTACCAATCTATCCCCCTAGGAGCATGCACGTAATACTTTTCTTTGATAACTTCTAGATTTTTGCAATAAGTATATGAGTTCTTTATGACTAATGTTGAGTCCATGGATCATACGCACTCTCACCCTTCCACCTTTGCTAGCCTCTCTAATACCGCGCACCTTTCGCCGGTATCATACACCTTACCATATACCTTCCTCAAAACAGCCACCATACCTACCTATCATGGCATTTCCATAGCCATTCTGAGATATATTGCCATGCAACTTTCCACCGTTCTGTTCATGACACATTCCATCATTGTCATATTGCATATCCCGGTACACCGCCGGATGCATTCACATAGAGTCATATTTTGTTCTAAGTATCGAGTTGTAATTGTTGAGTTGTAAGAAAAATAAAAGCGTGATGATCATCATTATTAGAGCATTGTCCCAGTGAGGAAAGGATGATGGAGACTATGATTCCCCCACAAGTCGGGATGAGACTCCGGACGAAAAATAAATAAAAAGGCCAAAGAAGCCCAAATAAAAAGAAAGAAAAGAGGCCATAAAAAAGAGAAAAGGCCCAAATAAAAAAAAAATGAGAGAAAAAGAGAGAAGGGACAATGTTACTATCCTTTTACCACACTTGTGCTTCAAAGTAGCACCATGATCTTCATAGTAGAGAGTCTCTCATGTTATCACTTTCATATACTAGTGGGAATTTTACATTATAGAACTTGGCTTGTATATTCCAATGATGGGCTTCCTCAAATTGCCCTGGGTCTTCATGAGCAAGCAAGTTGGATGCACACCCACTTAGTTTCTTTTTGAGCTTTCATATACTTATAGCTCTAGTGCATCCGTTGCATGGCAATCCCTACTCACTCACATTGATATCTATTAATGGTCATCTCCATAGCCCATTGATACGCCTAGTTGATGTGAGACTATCTTCTCCTTTTTGTCTTCTCCACAACCACCATTCTATTCCACCTATAGTGCTATATCCATGGCTCACGCTCATGTATTGCGTGAAGATTGAAGAAGTTTTGAAAAAGTTAGAGTATGAAACAATTGCTTGGCTTGTCATCAGGGTTGTGAATGATTTAAATATTTTGTGTGGTGAAGATAGAGCATAGCCAAACTATATGATTTTGTAGAGATAACTTTCTTTGGCCATGTTATTTTGAGAAGACATAATTGCCTTGTTAGTATGTTTGAAGTATTATTATTTTTATGTCAATATAAAATTTTGTCTTGAATCTTTCGAATCTGAATATTCATATCACAATTAAGAAGATTTGCATTGAAATTATGCCAAGTAGCACTCCGCATCAAAAATTCTCTTTTTATCATTTACCTACTCGAGGACGAGCAGGAATTAAGCTTGGGGATGCCTGATACGTCTCCAACGTATCTATAATTTTTGATTGCTCCATGCTATATTATCTACTGTTTTGGACTATATTGGGCTTTATTTTCCACTTTTATATTATTTTTGGGACTAACCTATTAACCGGAGGCCCAGCCCAGAATTGCTGTTTTTTTGCCTATTTCAGTGTTTCGGAGAAACAGAATATCAAACGGAGTCCAAACGGAATAAAATCTTCGGGAACGTGATTTTCTCACCGAACGTGATCCAGGAGACTTGGACCCTACTCCAAGGAGTCAAAGAGGAGGTCACGAGGGTGGGGGCGCCCCCCTAGGGCGCGCCCCCCTGCCTCGTGGGCCCCTCGGTGCTCCACCGACGTACTCCTTCCTCCTATATATACCAACGTACCCCCAAACGATCAGAACAGGAGCCAAAAACCTAATTCCACCGCCGCAACTTTCTGTATCCACGAGATCCCATCTTGGGGCCTGTTCCGGAGCTCCGCCGGAAGAGGGCCGTCATCACGGAGGGCTTCTACATCATCCTAGCCCCTCCGATGAAGTGTGAGTAGTTTACCTCAGACCTTCGGGTCCATAGTTAGTAGCTAGATGGCTTCTTCTCTCTTTTGGATCTCAATACAAGTTCTCCCCCTCTCTTGTGGAGATCTATTCGATGTAATCTTCTTGTTGCGGTGTGTTTGTTTAGACCGATGAATTGTGGGTTTATGATCAAGTCTATCTATGAATAATATTTGAATCTTCTCTGAATTCTTTTATGTATGATTGGTTATCTTTGCAAGTCTCTTCGAATTATTCGTTTGGTTTGGCCAACTAGATTGGTAGTCCTTGCCATGGGAGAAGTGCTTAGCTTTGGGTTCGATCTTGCGGTGTCCTTTCCCAGTGACAGAAGGGGCAGCAAGGCACGTATTGTATCATTGCCATCGAGGATAACAAGATGGGGTTTATTTCATATTGCATGAATTTATCTCTCTACATCATGTCATCTTGATTAAGGCGTTACTCTGTTTTTAACTTAATACTCTAGATGCATGCTGGATAGCGGTCGATGAGTGGAGTAATAGTAGTAGATGTAGAATCGTTTCGGTCTACTTGTCATGGACGTGATGCCTATATACATGATCATGCCTAGATATTCTCATAACTATGCTCAGTTCTGTCAATTGCTCAACATTAATTTGTTCACCCACCGTAGAATACTTATGCTCTTGAGAGAAGCCACTAGTGAAACCTATGGCCCCCAGGTCTATTCTCATCATATCAATCTCCATCACTTTAATCTTGTTTTGCTTTTTTACTTTGTCTTTACTTTTTTACTTTGCATCTTTATACCAAAAATATTATATCTATCAGATCTCACTCTCGTAAGTGACCGTGAAGGGATTGACAACCCCTAATCGCGTTGGTTGCGAGTAGCTATCGTTTTGTGCAGGTACGAGGGACTTGAGCATGGCCTCCTACTGGATTGATACCTTGGTTCTCAAAAACTAAGGGAAATACTTATGCTACTATGTTGCATCATCCCTTCCTCTTCGGGGAAAACCAACGCAAGCTCAAGACATAACAAGAAGGATTTCTAGCGCCGTTGCCGGGGATTCTACGCAAAAGGTCAACATACCAAGTACCCATCACAATCCCTATCTCTCGCATTACATTATTTGCCATTTGCCTCTTGTTTTCCTCTCCCCCACTTCACCCTTGCCGTTTTATTCCCTCTCTCTCTAACACCCTCGATGCGCTATATCTCCCACGTGTCGAGGCATGACTTAGAGGCATAACCGCATTGAAAGCAATGTCGCAAGTGAGGTAATCTTCACACAACCCATGTAATACATAAGGGAAAGAGATACATAGTTGGCTTACAATCGCCACTTCACATAATTACATGAATAAAACATTACATCATCCAAATACAATCAGGGCCCGACTACGGAGCCAAAATAAAAGAAGAACCCCAAAAGCGACAAAGGTCCCCGATCGACCCCAACTGGGCTCCACTACTGATCAACTAGAACGAAACGACACAAAGGACAAGATCTTCAACGAGCTCCTCCTGAGTTTGGTTGTGTCATCTGCACGGTCTCATCGGCACCTGCAAGCTGGTTTTGGAAGTATCTGTGAGCCACAGTGACTCAGCAATCTCGCACCCTCACGATCAAGACTATTTAAGCTTATGGGTAAGGTAAAAGGTATGAGGTGGAGCTGCAGCAAGCGACTAGCATATATGGTGGCTAACATACGCAAAAGAGAGCGAGAAGAGAAGGCAAAGCACGATCGATAAACTATGATCAAGAAGTGATCCTAGAACAACCTACGTCAACCATAACTCCAACACCGTGTTCACTTCCCGGACACCGCCGGAAAGAGACCATCACGGTTACACACCCAGTTGACTCATTTTAATTAAATTAAGGTTCAAGTTATCTACAACCGAACATTAACAAATTCCCATCTGCCCATAACCGCGGGCACGGCTTTCGAAAGTTCAAATCCCTGCAGGGGAGTCCCAACTTAGCCCATCACAAGCTCTCACGGTCACAAAGGATATTCCTTCTAGCGGGAAGACCCGATCAGACTCGGAATCCCGGTTACAAGACATTTCGACAATGGTAAAACAAGTCCAGAAAGACCGCCCGATGCGCCGACATCCTGATAGGAGCTGCACATATCTCGTTCAGAGGGCAACACCGGATGAACACTACGTACAGCTAAAACCAGCCCTCAAGTTTCCCCGAGGTGGAGCCGCAAGTGGCTCTAGTTTGGACCAACACTTAGACAAGCACTGGCCCGGGGGGGGTTAAAATAAAGATGACCCTCGGGATGCGCGACTCCCAAGGGAAAAAGGCTAGGTGGCAAATGGTAAAACCAAGGTTGGGCCTTGCTGGAGGAGTTTTATTCAAGGCAAACTGTCAAGGGGTTACCATTATAACCCAACCGCGTAAGGAACGCAAAATCCGGGAACATAACACCGATATGACAGAAACTAGGGCGGCAAGAGTGGAACAAAACACCAGGCATAAGGCCGAGCCTTCCACCCTTTACCAAGTATATAGATGCATTAATTAAATAAGAGATATTGTGATATCCCAACAAGTAAACATGTTCAACTAGGAACAACATCTCCATGTTCCAACAAGGAACAAACTTCAATCTTCACCTTCAACTAACAACGCTATAAGAGGGGCTGAGCAAAGCGGTAACATAGCCAAACAACGGTTTGCTAGGACAAGGTGGGTTAGAGGCTTGGTTTAACAATATGGGAGGCATGATAAGCAAGTGGTCGGTATCGCAGCATAGGCATAGCAAAAGAGCGAGCAACTAACAAGCAAAGATAGAAGTGATTTCGAGGGTATGATCATCTTGCCTAAAATCCCACAAGGAAGAAGAACGAGTCCATGAAGAAGATAAACGAACGTAGACGAACGGGTCCTCACAAACGCGACGTTATTGGAACCAACCCGAAGAAGCAACACCGGAAAGAAGCACACAACATAGTAAACAACCAATACATGAACATGGGATGATGCACAACCAAGTATGATGCATGTCCGGTTTTAATGAAGCATGGCATGGCAAAGTGCCAAGAAAACCTACAAATTAAATGGAGCTCAATATGCATCAGGATGCATATTGACAAAACACCACAAGACTTATTTAGTTCTCTCTCATTTATGTACCCAACAATATTAAATGTTGTTAGCATGGCAAGAGGTGAAGCATAATAAAACTACACATCTAGTCAAGTTTAAATGAGGCCGGAACAACAAACAACAATTCCGGTAAAACCCCATATGCATATTTTAAGGTTTGGTACTGTTATGCCCTAAACACAATTTTAGAGTTGTTAAACATGCAAAATAAAACCACCATGTTAAACTAGGCATTTTTCCACCCTTTTTACATATAAAGTTTGGTAAATTCCGAGTTACGGTTATTTAGTTATGAATTAAAGCATTTTAACATGGCATAGGAGCAAATTTAATCAAACAACATTTTAAATATTTTAAACATGGATGAAAGTTGCAAATTATTAACCTACACAAAATTCTGAGCAAGTTTCATATACAAATCATTTTAATAGGATGCACGGTTATTAAGTTATTATATGCATGAACATGGATGGTTTTTCTGCAAATATGCAGTACTCTGGAAAAAAGACAAATTCGTAGAATAGAAAAAAAGACAAGGGCCGAAACTGGCTGGCCTAGCAGGAACAGGAGCTGGGGGCAACTCACCATGCCTCATGGGCTGGTCGGTGGAGGAGGCCCAAGAGGGCCAGCTGGCTTGAGGCCAAGGGTGCGGGCGACGTGGAGAGGGGGCCGGCTGTACGCGAGCTAGGCCAGGACTGGAGGCAAGGGTTTGGTCCACTGGCTCGGGCGTTCGTGGTCAACGCGTCAGGGAGGAGCAGGTGCGTTGCTCTGCTCGACAGGAAGCAGAAGTAGAAACAGAGCAGCGGCGGCGCAAACTCCGGCAATGACGGGGGCTGAAGGCAACGGCGACTTGGCGGACGCCGGCCGGATCTGGAGCAGGCTGGACCTTGGCAACCGAAGGCGGCCCAAGGCGCGGGAGTCCATGTGCGGCTGCAATCAACGACGATGAGTGGTGCTCCTGCTGCTCGTTGAAGTGGAAGCCGAGGACAGCGCGATGGAATTAAGGCAGCAGCGGCGCTGGAAGGTGCAGGGACCTCGAGGAACGACAGAACGGGGCGGCACCGAGCGGATTTGGATGATGGGGTCGAGGAGGACGATGGCGGCGTCCGACGAAGCGGGCCGCCAGCGGCCGACGACGGCGGCGTCCGACGATGGGGCGAGCGAGGCAACCTCCATGAAGAAGATGGAGACGGCTGGGTTCATGGTCTATGGAGGACGACAAGCTCAGGAACGAGGGGATGCGGGAGCTTCTGTTGCTGCTTGCCGGCGGCGGGTGCTGGTCGCGGTCGGGCTCTGGGCAGGGGAGGAGCACGGCGAAGTTGAGACAGAGGCGAGGTCAGACAGCAGAGGCGCCCACGGTGTGCTCCTGGCCAGGGCGTAGCTGCTCTTGCAGCAGATGGGCAGAAAACAAAAGGTTCAGAGAGGGGAAACGGGATGAGCATGATAAGGATAAGAAGGGGGGCGTCAGATGGGGACTGCCTGGGTGACCATGATGACTGGGTTCAAGTTGTGGTCGTCGTTCTTGATGCGGCAGAGGAAGCTGGAGCGAGTCCTCGTGAGGAAGATGGTGGAGGCCGAGCGCGTTGGAGGAGTGGATCTCGGGCACGGGGACGAGGTGGATCGAGGGGAAGGCTTGGGTGGAGTCCGGTTGGTGGAGATGGATCTCGGTGGGATGCGGGCAGGCAAGGACGAACGCTGCTCTGGTTGGTGGGTGGATGAACACGAGGTGGATGCGGGATGGATCCCGAAGTGGATCCGTTGGAGTGGCCGCGGCTACGAGTGGATAGGGGAGGATCCCTAGAAAATAGGGTTTGGTCTAGATTTAGACTAGGGAGTATATATATAAGGAAAGAGGGAGAGTTTAGGGGCTAAGACGTCCCTCCAATTAAAATCGAGCGGTCGAGAAAAATAGACTAGGAAGTCCAAATAAAGAAATGCTGATGTTTTGTAGACGTTTGGGAACGATCCGGACCCAACGATGATGACTCCCCGGGTCGGGTTCGGGACAAATTTTGGACGCGCGCGCGAGGATGGCCACGGGCTGACAAGAGAGGTTAGGTTGGAACTTGCAGTAGGTAGTGGGCTGTGTAGAAGGCCTCAGGCTGAGAAAAGAGAAGAGAGAAGACCCGGCGACTGTTTCCGGAGACCGAAAACGTCCGACGTTAGACCGGCTACTATTGCCGCTATATTTATCTGTTGGGGCATCAAACGAACTCCGAATGCGATGAAACTTGGTAGGCGGCCTACCTACCCTAAAATAAGACCGCATGCCAAATTTCAACCCAATCCGAGAACATTTTCCGACCACTTATAATATACTAACTCGGACATGCCGCGGGCGCGTGCAAGTGTGGTTGGGCTCAGAACAGACAACAGAGAGAACTCGGAGAACCCGGACGAATGCAAGTTTTGAAAACATGATGATGCAATGCACATGATGACATGATGAAATGCAACACGCAAGCAAATGACAAGGCAACAATAGGGAATAACTGGAGGACACGTGGCACATCGGTCTCAGGGCGTTACACTCTCTCTATCCTCCCTCTCTATTTGCCTCTTTTGCCCGTTTGCTCTTGTTTGGTCGTGTATTAGATTGGTTGTTTGTCGTGATGGCTCAAGATACTACCAAATTGTGTGACTTCACCAATACCAATAATAATGATTTCCTTAGCACTCCGATTGCTCCTCTTGCTAATACTGAATCTTGTGAAATCAATGCTGCTTTGTTGAATCTTGTTATGAAAGATCAATTCGCCGGCCTTCCTAGTGAAGATGCCGCTACTCATCTGAATAGCTTCGTTGATTTATGTGATATGCAAAAGAAAAAAGATGTCGATAATGATGTCGTTAAATTGAAGCTATTTCCTTTTTCGCTTAGAGATCGTGCTAAAGCTTGGTTTTCGTCTTCGCCTAAGAATAGTATTGATTCTTGGAACAAGTGCAAAGATGCTTTTATCTCTAAGTATTTCCCTCCCGCTAAGATCATCTCTCTTAGAAACGATATTATGAATTTTAAGCAACTTGATCATGAACATGTTGCACAAGCTTGGGAGAGAATGAAATTAATGATACGTAATTGCCCTACTCATGGTTTGAATTTGTGGATGATATACAAAATTTTTATGCCGGATTGAATTTTGCTTCTAGAAATCTTTTAGATTCGGCCGCGGGAGGCACTTTTATGGAAATCACTTTTGGAGATGCTACTAAACTCCTAGATAATATTATGGTTAATTATTCTCAATGGCATACTGAAAGATCTTCTAATAAAAAAGTGCATGCGATAGAAGAAATTAATGTTTTGAGTGGAAAGATGGATGAACTTATGAAATTATTTGCTACTAAGAGTGTTTCTTCTGATCCTAATGATATGCCTTTGTCTACTTTGATTGAGAATAACAATGAATCTATGGATGTGAATTTTGTTGGTAGGAATAATTTTGGTAACAACGCTTATAGAGGGAATTTTAATCCTAGGCCATATCCTAGTAATCCTTCTAATAATTATGGGAATTCCTACAACAACTCTTATGGAAATTATAATAAGATGCCCTCTGAATTTGAGAATAGTGTTAAAGAGTTTATGAATTCACAAAAGAATTTTAATGCTTTGCTTGAACAGAAATTGCTTAAAGTTGATGATTTGGCT
>NW_024112150.1:0-27465 GCF_003073215.2 Triticum urartu | reverse complement strand
ACAATAGTATAAAAAGTTGCCAAAAAGTATATGGAAGTTGTAGAATATTGGCATGGAACAATCAAAAATTATAGATACGACGGAGACGTATCATTTGGCCTGGCCGGATTTATTATATCCGGAGTGACGATCACCGTCACGTGCCGTGGGGCGCCCGTGTGATCCGTAGATCGATCTTGTTTGCCTCTCCTTGTCCTCCAATATGTCTCGCAGGTCTGGCGCGTTTCCCGTGCCTTAAAATGTTTTGAGCGGCGCCGGGGTGCGGCTTGAGTGGAGGGCCGAGAGGCCTCTCTGTCGTGGCCACGAGGTGGCCGATCGGCCGTATCATGCGCTGGTGATGTAGGTTTAGGTGCTTCCTTCTCTAATCGGGGTAGCAAACTGCGCTTTGGGTAGCTATTGGAGAGGCGTTCGAGTTCATATTCTTCGACAGCAAGGACTTTAGTCCATCTGTCGGCTAGCAGATCTTGATCAGCTCTAAGCTGTTGCTGTTTTTTCTTGAGGCTGCTCGTCGTGGCCATAAGCCTGCGTTTGAAACGCACTTGTTCGACGGGATCCTCTGGAACGACGAATTCATCGTTGTCGAGGCTTGCCTCGTCTTCGGAGGGAGGCATATAATTATCACCCTCGACCTCTCTGTCTGTCGCTCTCTCATGAGGGCTGGCTTCTCCATCCTCCTGTGTTGAATCTTGCTGGAGGGGGTGTCCTTCGGCGCTATCCAGAGTATTATTATCTTCTGTGCCGGAATCATCGTTTTTGCTTTGGCGGGATTTAGAGCGGCGCCGCTGACGCCGGCGCTTAGGTTGTTTCTTGGAGGGGTCATCCCCCGCCGTTCCATCACCATCCCCTTCTTTTGGGGTATCCACCATGTATATGTCATACGATGAGGTGGCTTTCCAGTGCCCTATAGGTGCTGGTTCTTGATCGTCTCCTGCATCGACGTCCATACCGTCGATGTCTTCGGAGTCGAAGTCGAGCATGTCGGTTAAATCATCGACAGTGGCTACAAAGTGGGTGGTGGATGGGCTTTGAATTTCTTCATCGTCCGTATCCCAACCTTGCTGACCGTAGTCCGGCCAGGGCTCTCCTGATAAAGAGAGAGACTTTAATGACTTCAGAATATCGCCAAAGGGCGAGTGCTAAAAGATGTCCGCGGCGGTAAACTCCATGATCGGCGCCCAATCGGATTCGATTGGCAGGGGCGTGGAGGGCTCAGAGTCCGGATAGGAGTCCGGTCCCTCGGAGTCACGGGCCTTGCGGAGTGCGGGGCTGGTGTTCGGCTTGATCGCCATTGGGATCGCAGCCCCCGAGGCGGCGTCCACCACCCATCCTCGATCGGCGGTTCCGAATTAAGGGTCGGAACCGATGCGTGTGTGGCCTCCAGGGTACTGTTCAGTGGCAGAGCTAGAATCATGCCCATCGCGACAGTGCGGCGCGCTCGGCTGTGGCTCGAATCCGTCGAAGATCAAGTCCCCGCGGATGTCAGCCGTGTAGTTTAAACTTCCGAATCTGACCTGATGGCCAGGGGCGTAGCTTTCGATCTGCTCCAGATGGCCAAGCGAATTGGCCCGCAGTGCGAAGCCGCCAAAGACGAAGATCTGTCCAGGGAAAAAAGTCTCACCCTGGACTGCATCGTTATTGATGATCGGGGGAGCCATCGGGCCTAAAAGCGACGACACAGAGGAACTCTCAATGAAAGCACCAATGTCGGTGTCAAAACCGGCGGATCTCGGGTAGGGGGTCCGAACTGTGCGTCTAGGCGGATGGTAACAGGAGACAAGGGACACAATGTTTTACCCAGGTTCGGGCCCTCTTGATGGAGGTAAAACCCTACGTCCTGCTTGATTAATTATTAATGATATGGGTAGTACAAGAGTAGATCTACCACGAGATCAAGGAGGCTAAACCCTAGAAGCTAGCCTATGGTATGATTGTTGTATGTTGTCCTACGGACTAAAACCCTCCGGTTTATATAGACACCGGAGAGGGTTAGGGTTACACAAAGTCGGTTACAATGGTAGGATATCTAAATATCAACATCGCCAAGCTTGCCTTCCACGCCAAGGAAAGTCCCATCCGGACACGGGACGAAGTCTTCAATCTTGTATCTTCATAGTCCAGGAGTCCAGCTGAAGGTATAGTCCGCCATCTGGACACCCCCTAATCCAGGACTCCCTCAACCTTCATCATTCCTCTTTCTTCTGCCGTGGTCAATCTTTGAGTCTTACTCAACTTCACACCTTACAACTCAGATAAGAATCCCTTCTTTGACTCATCTATTTTGAACTCCTTCAAAAACATGTCAAGCTGTACGTTCTTTGAAAGTATCATCAGGCGTCTTGATCTATCTCTATAGATCTTGATGCCCAATATGTAAGTAGCTCTATCCAGGTCTTCCTTTGAAAATCACTCTTCAAACAACCGTTTATGCTTTCCAGAAATTCTACATCATTTTCGGATCAACAATATGTCATCCACATATACTTATCAGAAATGTTTGTAGTGCTCCCACTCACTTTCTTGTAAATACAAGTTTCTAGCAAACATTGTATAACCTAAAAGCTTTGATCACTCCATCAAAGCATATATCCCGAACTCCGAGATGCTTGCTCTAGTCCATAGAAGGTTCGCTGGAGCCAGCATATCTTTTAGCATCCTTAGGATCGACAAAAACTTTGATTGCATCACATACAACTCTTTTTTATGAAAACTGGTAAGAAAACTTGTTTTGACATCCATCTGTCTGATTTCATAATCGAAAAATACAGCTAATGCTAACATGATTCCAGCGGACTTAAGCATCGCTACGGGTGAGAAAATCTCATCGTAGTCAACTCCTTGAACTTGTGAAAAACTCTTTGCCACAAGTCGAGCTTCATAGATGGTGACATTACCGTCAGCGTTTGTCTTCTTCTTAAAGATCCATTTATTCTTAATGGCTTGCCGATCATTGGGCAAGTCCACCAAAGTCCACACTTTGTTCTGATACATGATCCTATCTCGGATTTCATGGCTTGTAACCATTTGTCGGAATACGGGCCCACCATCACTTCTCCATAGCTCGTAGGTTCATTGTTGTCTAACAACATGATATCTAAGACAGGATTACCGTACCACTCAGGAGTAGTTGATGACCCACAAGTATAGGGGATTATCGTAGTCCTTTCGATAAGTAAGAGTGTCGAACCCAACGAGGAGCAGAAGGAAATGATAAGCGGTTTTCAGCAAGGTATTCTCTGCAAGTACTGAAATAAGTGGTAACAGATAGTTTTGTGATAAGGTAAATTTGTAACGAGCAACAAGTAACAAAGTAAATAGGTGCAGCAAGGTGGCCCAATCCTTTTTGTAGCAAAGGACAAGCCGGACAAATTCTTATATAAGGAAGAGATCCCGAGGACACATGGGAATATCGTCAAGCTAGTTTTCATCACGCTCATATGATTCGCGTTCGGTACTTTGATAATTTGATATGTGGGTGGACCGGTGCTTGGGTGCTGTTCTTACTTGAACAAGGCATCCCACTTAATGATTAACCTCTATTGCAAGCATCCGCAACTACACAAAAGTATTAAGGTAAACCTACCATTAGCATTAAACATATGGATCCAAATTCAGCCCCTTACGAAGCAACACATAAACTAGGGTTTAAGCTTCTGTCACTCTAGCAACCATCATCTACTTATTTACTCCCAATGCCTTTCCTCTAGGCCCAAATAATGGTAAAGTGTTATGTAGTCGACGTTCACATAACACCACTAGAGGTTAGACAACAAACATCTCATCAAAATATCAAACGAATACCAAATTCACATGACTACTAATAGCAAGACTTCTCCCGTGTCCTCAGGAACAAACATAAATACTCACAAAGCATATTCATGTTCATAATCAGAGGGGTAATAGTATGCATAAAGGATCTGAACATATGATCTTCCACCAAGTAAACCAACTAGCATCAACTACAAGGAGTAATCAACACTACTAGCAACCTACTAGCACCAATCCCGGACTTAGAGACAAGAATTGGATACAAGAGATGAACTAGGGTTTGGAGATGAGATGGTGCTGGTGAAGATGTTGATGGAGATTGCCCTCTCCCGATGAGAGGAGCGTTGGTGATGACGATGGTGATGATTTCCCCCTCCCGGAGGGAAGTGTCCCCGGCAGAACAGCTCTGCCGGAGCCCTAGATGGTTCCGCCAAGGTTCCGCCTCGTGCGGCGGAGTCTCATCCCGAAAGGGTTGCTTATGATTTTTTTCTCATCGAAAGACTTCATATAGGAGAAGATGGGCGGAGAGCCACCAGGGGGCCCACGAGGTAGGGGGCGCGCCCAGGGGGGAGGGGCGCGGCCCCCACCCGTGAGCAGGGTGTGGGTGCCTGGCCCTTCATCTTTGGCGCGATTTTTCTTTATTTATTTTAAGATATTCGTGGAGTTTCAGGACTTTTGGGAGTGCGCAGAATAGGTCTCCAATATTTGCTCCTTTTCCAGCCCAGAATTCCAGCTGGCCGGCATTCCCCCTCTTCATGGTAAAACCTTGTAAAATAAGAGGAATAGCCATAAGTATTGTGACATAACGTGAAATAACAACCCCATTAATGCAATAAATATTAACATAAAACATGACGCAAAATGGACGTATCAAGCTCCCCCAAGCTTAGACCTCGCTTGTCCTCAAGCGAAAAGCCGATAACAATAAATATGTCCTCATGTTTAGAGGTAGAGGCGATCGATAAAAATAAAATACGGACATGAAGCATCATGATTTTCATAACAGCAACATATATAGATTTGTCATATGATTACTTATGTTCAAGTGATGATCTTTCACATGCAAAAGTATGAATTCAGAAACTTATTAGGCGCTAACAAATTATAACCTCAGTCATTGAAGCAATTGCAAATTTATCATAATCAGGAAGGGAGTCCTATGTCAGAGCTTAAAAGCAGTCCACATACTCAACTATCATTTAGTCCTTCATAATTGCTAACACTCCGCATACTTTGTGGTTATAGTTTCAATAGGCACAGAGAGATTGGGGCCTTTATAATGCTGCCTCAACTTATTCACCTTTGGGTGATGTCACATAATTAGTTCATGCTAACGTACATCCCAATTGGATATATATATCAGGATCACCCCAACATGAAGTGCTTGCCAAATGATAAAATGAAAAAGGGAAGGTCGAAGATTACCTTGACTTCTTGCATAAGATAGGATTATAATAAAAGATAGGCCTTCGCAGGAGGGAAGCAGAAGGTTGCCATGCGCTTTTATGGTTGGTGATGCACAAAATCTTAATGCAAAGAACGTCACTTTATATTGCCCCTTGTATTGTGAAACCTTTATTATGCAGGTCCGTCGCTTTATTGCGTCCACAACCAGTTCGTTACAAACGCTTATTTCTCTGCACTAATTAAGTCATGCATATTTAAAGAGCATTTTTATTGCTTGCACGATGACAACTTACTTGAAGATCTTACTCATCCATAGGTAGATATGTGGACTCTCATGGCTAAAACTGGTTTAAGGGTATTTGGAAGCACAAGTAGTATCTCTACTTGGTGCTGAGAATTTGGCTAGCATGAGGGGGAAAGGCAAGCTCAACATGTTTGAATGATCCATGACAATATACTTTAACTGAGATGCGAGAAAACATAACCCATTACGTTGTCTTCCTTGTCCAACATCAACTCCTTTAGCATGTCATACTTAATGAGTGCTCCAATTATGAAAGATGTCAATGATAATATATCTATATGTGAAACCTCTCTCTCTTATTACTTCCTATTAATTGCCACCGATGACTAAAGCTATATTTGCCAACACTCCTAACAACTTTTTAATCATCTACTCTTTCTATGTGAAGTCATTACTTCTCAATTAAGATCAATATGAACTCTTTGTTTCTTTTTATTCTTTCTTTTATTCACTCAAGATCATGGCAAAATAATCAAGCCCTTGACTCAACACTAATCTTTATTATATATAGCTCACGGACTAGATTGCATAGAGGGATCATAAAGCAACTTCAAAACTAGATCATGCCGTGACTTTATTCTACTAAATCAAGATACTACTAATAGGATCGAACTAAGAAAAACGGTAAAGATAGGAGTTGTGATGGTGATACGATACCGGGGCACCTCCCCCAAGCTTGGCAGTTGCCAAGGGGAGTGCCCATACCCATGTGATGAGGTCCCCTTCTTTGTTGTTGGAGGTGGAGGTGTTGTTGATGACGCAAGCTTGTCGTCCCCTTCCATGGCATAGGCTCACCCTCATAGAAGGATGATCGAGTCTCCGGAATTCTCAAATCTGCAACGGAAACAGCTCGAAATGAAAACAGGGGATATTTGCGTGATACGGGGGTCAAAACCTTCGGGAGAATATATAATGAATTTTTACCGACCAAAATACGTATCGTGCAGGAAAATGGAGTCCGGAGGGCACACGAGGTGCTCACGAGGTAGGGGGGCGCGCCCTCCACCCTCGTGGAGGGCTCGTGTCCTCCCTGGACTGCTACCCATTTTTCTATTTTTCTAAATATTCCAAAACGGAGAAATATTGCCTTAAAAATTGTTTTGGAGTCGGTTTACTTACCGTACCACATACCTATTCCTTTTCGGAGTCTGGAACATTCTGGAAAGTGTCCCTTATGTATTCCTCCGGGGTTACGGTTTCAATAACATTGGTTTCAACATTTATGAATTACCTGAGATATAGTGCTTGATTCTTTGACCGTTTACCACCTTCGGATTTGTGCCTTCGGAAAATGTTAATTTTTATGGCAACCGGGAACGATAGACCTCCTCGATAGTAGGGGACCTTCCCATTTAGAGAGAAGTTTTTCTGCAAAAATCTTAAACGAGAGTTGTTAGCAACATAATCGCCTACATTTAAACTCACGCTTTTGTATCCTTTTTTTCATTGCCATCTTTTAACTTTTTTCTTTAAACAACTTGGCATTTTCATAGGGCTTGGGTTCTCCATTCATCAAGTGAGCTATATCAAATAACTCTTCTCACCGGGCAAGTTTGAAATCATAGTTAAGCTCTTAATAGCCCAATATGCCTTATTGTTCTAGTTCGAGAAGTAGTGACATGCTTTTCCCATAAACCATTTTATACGGAGACATACCCATAGGATTCTTATATGCAGTTCTATTGCATAATGCATCATCAAGTTTCTTGACAATTCTTTCTAGACCTATTAACAGTCTTTTGCAAAATTATTTGAGCTCCTCTATTTACTCAATTCTACTTGACCACTAGACTGTGGGTGATAAGGAGATGCAATTCTATGTATTAACGTCATATTTGCAAGCATTTTACGGAAAGGGACCATGAATAAAGTGTGACCACCATCAGTCATTAAATATCTAGGGACTCCAAACTCGAAAAATAACTTCCCTTAAGCATTTTAATAGAAGTGTTAATCAGCACTACTAGTTGGAATAGTCTTTACCCACTTAGTAACGTATCAACGAGCAACTAAAATAGATGTTGCTTCGTGAGGCAGGAAAAGGTCCCATATAATCAAAGCCCCAACATCAAATGGTTCAATAACAAGTGAATAATTCATAGGCATTCTTGACGTCTACTAATATTACCAATTCTTGACATTCATCACAAGATAAAAACAAACTTACGGGCATCCTGAAGAGAGTAGGCCAATAAACCAGATTGCCAATAACCTTAATGTGCAGTTCTATTCCAGCGTGGTGTCTCCATAAGCTTCGGAGTGACACTTGCGTAGATCTGTTCTGTTCATGCTCAGGTACACAACGTCTAATAACACCATCTACTCCTTCTTTTATAAAGATGTGGGTCATCCCAAAAGTAATGTCTCAATCATAAAAGAACTTTTTCTTTTGTTTGGTGTGAAGCTAGTGTATAAATTAGGCAACAATTAATTAGCATAATCAGCCATTACCCATGGAGTGTACGAGAAGTGCTTATGACATTTTAAATTGTTCATTAGGAAAGCTATCATAATAGGTTAGTGGGTCATCAAGAGAACATTCTCTAACCTAGATAAGTTCTGCAAACTGGGTTCTCAGCTCCTCTTTTCTATCAACAATATGCAAATCAAATTCTTGCAGCAGAGAACCATCTAATAGTCTAGGTTTTAGCATCTTTCTTTTCCATAAGATTTTATAGCAAGCATGATCAGTGTGAATAGTTACTTTTAGGAATCAACATATAGGGTCTGAATTTATCACAGCAACACAACTGCTTAAGTTCCTTTTCGGTAGTAGCCATAATTTCTTTGAGCATTGTTAGAGTCTACTAGCATAATGGATAACATTTAATTTCTTATCAACTTCTTTGCCCCTAGAAACACCTACAGCATATCACTAGCAATCACACATAATTTCAAAGGTAAATTCCAATCAGGTGGCTGAACAATAGGTGCAGAGACTAATGCTTTCTTAAGTATTTCAATGCTTCTACCAATCATCATCAAAGACAAATGGGTACATCTTTTTGTATAAATAGTCCAGAGGCCGAGAGAAATTTTTGGAGAGTCCTTAATGAACCTCCTATAAAATCCGGGCCGTGGACCAAGGAAACTCTTAATACCTTTGATGTCCTTGGGACATGGCATTCTTTTCACAATAGCGTTAACCTTGGCTTTATCAACTTCATACCTCTTTCAGAAACTTTGTGCCCAAGGACAATACCTTCATTAACCCATAAAGTGGCACTTTTCCCATTCAAGACAAGATTAGTTTCTTCAACATCTTCTCAAAACTCGATCAGATTGCTCAAGCAATCATCAAAAGAGGAACCCATAGACGGAAAAGTCGTCCATGAAACTCACAATCTTTTCACAAAAATCAGAGAATATAGCCATCATGCATCTTGAAAGGTATAGCAGGTTGCATTACAATAAACCAAAGGCATACGTCTATAAGCAAAAGTCAAAAAGGGCATGTAAAAGTAGTCTTTGATTGATCTTTAGCCGACACAGGGTATTTTTGAGAGAACCAGAATAACCATCTAGAAGCAATTAATGTGTATGGTTTGCATAATCTTTTAGCATTTGATCATAAAAGGTTAAGAGGGGGTAATATGAATCTTTCTTGTGGCTTTATTTAATTTGCGGAAATCAATTACCATTCCTATAACCTATATAATTTCTTTGAGGAATCATTCATCCTTTATCATTAGGGACAACAGTAATACCTCCCTTCTTAAGGGACACAATGGACCGGACTTTACCCACCTGAACTATCAAGCAAAACGGATAAATATACCTGCCTCCAGAGCTGAGTTTCTTCCTTACCACTTCTTTTCATTTTAGGATTCAAACGTCGGTTGAGGATACGAACTGGGTTTAGCATCGCTTCCAAAATTTATTTTATGCTGACATAGAGTGGGGACTAATGCCTTAGATCATCAAGTATATCCATAGCGCACGGTGCTTCTCAGAGTTTTCCAGTATCTTTCTTCTTCATGCTCTGAAGGTTAGCACTTATAATAACAGGATATATTTTCTTTTCATCAAGATAAGCATACTTAAGATTATCAGGCAACGATTTAAGCTCAAAAACGGGATCACCCTTGGGTGGAGGAGGATCCCCTAGGATTTCAACAGGAAAATTGTGTTTCAGAATAGGTTCCTGTTTAAAGAATATTTCATCTATTTCCTTTCTTTCATTCATAAACATATCATTTTCATGGTCTAGCAAATAGTGTTCTAAAGGATCACTAGGAGGTACAGCAATAGAAGCAAGACCAATAATTTCATCCTTACTAGGCAATTCTTCCTCACGATGTTGTTTACTGAATTTAGAGAAATTAAACTCATGAACCATATCATCCAAGCCAACAGTAACAACATTCTTTTTGCAAGTCTATCGTAGCATTAACAGTATTCAAGAAGGGTCTACCAAAAATAATGGGACAAAAGCTATCTTGTGGAGAACCAAGAACAAGAAAGTCAGCGGGATATTTGGTTTTCCCACACAAGACTTCAACATCTCTAACAATTCCCATTGCAGATATAGTATCTCTATTGGCAAGTTTAATTGTAACATCAATATCTTCTAACTCAGCAGGTGCGATATCATGCATAATTTCTTTATATAAGTCAATGGGTATAACACTAGCACTAGCACCCATATCACATAAGCCATGATAACAATGATCTCCTATTTAACAGAAATAACAGGCACGCCTACCACAGGTCTATGTTTATCTCTATCACAGGGTTTAGCAATTCTAGCAGATTCACCAGAGAATTCAATGACATGCCCATCAATATTATCAGACAAGAGATCTTTAACAATAGCAATATTAGGTTCTACTTTGACTTGCTCAGGAGGTGTATAAGTTCTAGTATTGCTTTTACGAACAACAGTTGAAGCTTTAGCATGATCCTTTACTCTAGCAGGGAAAGGTGGTTTCTCAACATAAGAGGTGGGAACAATAGGATCATTATAAGTGATGGTCTTTTCTTCAACTTTAATAGGTGCAGCTACTTTTACTTCTATGGGAGGATGATATTTAAAACCACTTCTCCTTGGGGAGATCAACATAAGTAGCAAAAGATTCACAGAAAGAATCTACTATCTCAGAGTCAAGTCCATATTTAGTGCTAAACTTACGGAAAATATCGGTATCCATAAAAGATTTAACACAATCAAACTTAGGTGTCATACCTGACTCCTTACCTTCGTAGAGGTCCCAATCTTCAGAGTTGCGTTTAATTCTATCCAATAAATTCCATCTGAATTCAATAGTCTTCATCATAAAAGAGCCAGCACAAGAAGTATCGTGCATGGTTTGATTATTATGAGAAAGCCGAGCATAAAAATTCTGAAGAATTGTTTCTCTTGAGAGGTCATGATTGGGGCATGAATATAACATTGATTTAAGCCTCCCCCAAGCTTGAGCGATGCTTTCTCCTTCGCGAGGCCAAAAATTATATATATAATTGCGATCACGATGAACAAGATGCATAGGGTAATACTTTTGATGAAATTCCAATTTCATTCTTTTATAGTTCCATGATCTCGTATCATCACATAGCCTATACCATGTCGATGTGTCTCCCTCCAAAGATAAAGGGAAAGCCTTCTTCTTAACAACATCATCGGGTATACCTGCAAGCTTAAATAATCCACAAATATCATCCAAATAGCGTAGATGCTCATCGGGATGCTTTGTCCCATCTCCTGTAAAAGTATTAGCCAGCAGTTTTTCCATAATACCCGAAGGAAATGCAAAAGGAGTTTCATTTTCAATAGGTTCAGTAGGTTGAGGAGCAACTCTTTGCTCTACTGGACGGGGTGAAGATACCCCGAACAAGCCCCTCAGAGATTCAGTTTCCATAGTAACAAGTGACAGAAAATTTCAGCACACTATATAAATTTTTCCTTACCAAATTCCACCTATCAAAGGCGCTACACTCCCAGGCAACGGCGCCAGAAAAGAGTCTTGATGACCCACAAGTATAGGGGATCTATCGTAGTCCTTTCGATAAGTAAGAGTGTCGAACCCAACGAGGAGCAGAAGGAAATGATAAGCAGTTTTCAGCAAGGTATTCTCTGCAAGTACTGAAATAAGTGGTAACAGATAGTTTTGTGATAAGATAAATTGTAACGAGCAACAAGTAACAAAAGTAAATAAGGTGCAGCAAGGTGGCCCAATCCTTTTTGTAGAAAAGGACAAGCCGGAACAAACTCTTATAATAGGAAAAACGCTCCCGAGGACACATGGGAATATCGTCAAGCTAGTTTTCATCACGCTCATATGATTCGCGTTCGGTACTTTGATAATTTGATATGTGGGTGGACCGGTGCTTGGGTGCTGTTCTTACTTGAACAAGCATCCCACTTATGATTAACCTCTATTGCAAGCATGCGAAATTATAACAAAAGTATTAAGGTAAACCTAACCATAGCATGAAATATATCCAAATCAGCCCCTTACGAAGCAAGCATAAACTAGGGTTTAAGCTTCTGTCACTCTAGCAACCCATCATCTACTTATTACTTCCCAATGCCTTCCTCTAGGCCCAAATAATGGTGAAGTGTTATGTAGTCGACGTTCACATAACACCACTAGAGGTTAGACAACATACATCTCATCAAAATATCGAACGAATACCAAATTCACATGACTACTAATAGCAAGACTTCTCCCGTGTCCTCAGGAACAAACGTAACTACTCACAAAGCATATTCATGTTCATAATCAGAGGGGTAATAGTATGCATAAAGGATCTGAACATATGATCTTCACCAAGTAAACCAACTAGCATCAACTACAAGGAGTAATCAACACTACTAGCAACCTACTAGCACCAATCCCGGACTTAGAGACAAGAATTGGATACAAGAGATGAACTAGGGTTTGGAGATGAGATGGTGCTGGTGAAGATGTTGATGGAGATTGCCCTCTCCCGATGAGAGGAGCGTTGGTGATGACGATGGTGATGATTTCCCCCTCCCGGAGGGAGGTGTCCCCGGCAGAACAGCTCTGCCGGAGCCCTAGATTGGTTCCGCCAAGGTTCCGCCTCGTGACGGCGGAGTCTCGTCCCGAAAGGTTGCTTATGATTTTTTTTCTCATCGAAAGACTTCATATAGGAGAAGATGGGCGTCGGAGACTTAAAGACTTCACGAGGTAGGGGGGCGCGCCCAGGGTCGAGGGGCGCGCCCCCCACCCTCGTGAGCAGGGTGTGGGCCCCCTGGCCTTCATCTTTGGCGATGATTCTTTATTTATTTTAAGATATTCCGTGGAGTTTCAGGATTTTTGGAGTTGCGCAGAATAGGTCTCCAATACTTGCTCCTTTTCCAGCCAGAATTCCAGCTGCCGGCATTCCCCCTCTTCATGGTAAACCTTGTAAAATAAGAGAGAATAACCATAAGTATTGTGACATAACATGAAATAACAGCCCATAATGCAATAAATATTAACATAAAAGCATGACGCAAAATGGACGTATCAGTAGTACATATCCTGGTTGACCTACGAGGTTCGATAGCAACTTGATCCGAAGCTTCATGATCACTATCATTAACTTCCTCTTCAACAGACGTAGGCGCCACAGAAAACATCTTTCTGTGTTGCATCACTCTCTGGTTGAAGTAAAGGTTCGACAACCTCATCAAGTTCTATCTTCCTCCCACTCAATTCTTTCGAGAGAAACTCCTCGAGAAAGGACCCGTTCTTAGCGACAAACCATTTTCCCTTGGATCTTGAGATAGAAGGTATACCCAACTGTCACCTTTGGGTATCCTATGAAGATGTGTTTGTCCGCTTTGGGTTCGAGCTTCTCCGGCTGAAGCCTTAAGCATCGCAGCCCCAAACATTAAGAAACGACAACTTTGGTTTCTTGCCAAACCAATGTTCATACGACGTCGTCTCAACGGACTTAGATGATGTCCTATCTAAAGAGAATGCAGTTGTCTCTAACGCATAACCTCATAATGAAAACGGTAGATCGGTAAGAGACATCATAGATCGCACCATATCTCATAGGGTTCGATTACGACATCCGGACACACCATTACCCTGTGGTGTTCCAGGTGGCTTCAACTGTGAAACAATTATGCAATGTCTTAAGTGATTGCCAAACTCATAACTCAGAAATTCTCATCGATCAAATCATAGGAATTTTATCTTCTTGTTATGATGGTTCTTAACTTCACTCTGAAATCGCTTGAACTTTTCAAACGTTTCAGACTTGTGCTTCATTAAGTAAATATACCTATATCTACTCAAATCGTCAGTGAAGATGAGAAAATAGCGATATCCACCGCACGCTTCAATTCTCATTGGATCACACGCATCAGCATGTATGATTTCCAACAAGTCACTTGCCCATTTCATTGTACCTCAAAACGGGGTCTTAGTCATCCTGCCCATGAGGCATGGCTCGCATGTGTCAAGCGATTCAAAATCAAGTGACTCCAAACATCCATCGACATGGAGTTTCTTCATGCATCTTACGCCAATATGACCTAAGCGGCAGTGCCACAAGAAAGTGGTACTATCATTATTAACTCTACATCCCTTTTTGGCGTGAACATGTGTATTACCGCGACCGAGATTCAATGAACCATTCACATAGGGTGCATAACCATGAAAGGTATTATTCATGTAAACAGAATAACCATTATTCTCTAATTTAAATGAATAACCGTATTGCAATGAACATGATCTAATCATATTCATGCTCAACGTAGACACCTGATAACATTTATCTAGGTTCAATACTAATCCCGAAGGCAGATGGAGCGTGCGATGGTGATCTCATCAACTTTGGAAACACTTCCAACACACATCGTCACCTCGCCCTTAGCCAGTCTCCGTTTAGTCCGTAGCTTTTGCTTCAAGTCACCAATAATAGCAACTGAACCGGTATCCAATACCCAGGTGCTACCAGGAGTACTAGTAAGGTACACATTAATAACACGTATATACTTTGTTGAAGTTGCCAGCCTTCTTATCTACCATGCATTTGGGGTAGTTCCGCTACCAGTGACCGTTCCCCTTACAATAGAAGCACTTAGTCTCGGGTTTGGGTTCAACCTTGGGTTCCTTCACTGGAGCGGCAACTGGTTTGCCATTCATGAAGTTTCCCTTCTAGCCCTTGCCCTTCTCGAAACCTAGTGGTCTTGTTAAACCATCAACACTTGATGCTCCTTCTTGATTTCTACTTTTGTGTCTTAAGCACCGCGAACAGCTCCGGGATCATCTCCATCCCTTGCATGTCATAGTTCATCACGAAGATCTAGTAGCTTAGTGATAGTGACTAGAGAACTCTATCAATCACTATCTTATCTGGAAGTTTAACTCCCACTTGATTTAAGTGATTGTAGCACCCAGACATTCTGAGCACATGCTCACTAGCTGAGCTATTCTCCTCCATCTTGGCAAAAGAACTTGTCAGAGGTCTCATACCTCTCAACACAGGCATGAGCCTGAAATCCCAATTTCAGCTCTTGGAACATCTCATATGTCTTATGGCGTTCAAAACGTCATTGGAATCCCGATTCTAAGCCGTAAAGTATGGTGCACTAAACTATCAAGTAGTCATCAGGACGTGTCTGTCAGGTGTTCACAACATCCACAGACGACGTTGTAGGGGTTTGCACATCGAGCGGTGCATCAAAGACGTAAGCCTTCTGTGTAGCAGTGAGGACACTCCTCGGACTACACTAGTCCGCATCATTGCTTACAATATCTTTCAACTTAATCTTTCTCTAGGAACGTATTGAAACAGGGAGCTATAACGCGAGCTATTGATCTACTACCCTTTTGCAAAGACAACTTAGACTATTGTTCATGATAAATAAGTTCATCTAATCAATAATGAACTCCCACTCAGATAGACATCCCTCTAGTCATCTAAGTGATACATGATCCGAGTCAACTAGGCCGTGTCCGATCATCACGTGAGACGGACTAGTCATCATCGGTGAACATCTTCATGTTGATCGTATCTTCTATACGACTCATGTTCGACCTTTCGGTCTCGTGTTCCGAGGCCATGTCTGTACATGCTAGGCTCGTCAAGTCAACCTAAGTGTATTCGTGTGTAAATCTGGCTTACACCCGTTGTATGCGAACGTTAGAACCTATCACACCCGATCATCACGTGGTGCTTCGGAACAACGGACCTTAGCAACGGTGCACAGTTAGGGGGAACACAATTCTTGAAATTTTGGAGGGATCATCTTATTTAAGCTACCGTCGTTCTAAGCAAATAAGATGTAAAACATGATAAACATCACATGCAATCAAATAGTGACATGATATGGACAATATCATTTTGCTCCTTTTGATCTCCATCTTCGGGGCGCCATGATCATCATCGTCACCGGCATGACACCATGATCTCCCATCATGATCTCATCGTGTCTTCATGAAGTTGTCTCATCAACTATTACTTCTACTACTATGGCTAATGGTTTAGCAATAAAGTAAAGTAATTAATGACGTTTATGTTGACACGCATGTCATAAATAAATTAAGACAACTCCTATGGCTCCTGCCGGTTGTCATACTCATCGACATGCAAGTCGTGATTCCTATTACAAGAACATGATCAATCTCATGCATCACATATATCATTCATCACATCCTTTTGGCCATATCACATCACCCGGCATATGCTGCAAAAACAAGTTAGACGTCCTCTAATTGTTGTTGCAAATTTTTACGTGGCTGCTATAGGTTTCTTAGCAAGAACGTTTCTTACCTACGCCAAAACCACAACGTGATATTCCAATTTCTATTTACCCTTCATAAGGACACTTTTCATCGAATACGATCCGACTAAAGTGGGAGAGACAGACATCCGCTAGCCACCTTATGCAACTAGTGCATGTCAGTCTGTGGAACCTGTCTCACGTAAGAGTACGTGTAAGGTCGGTTGGAGCCGCTTCATCCCACGATGCCGCCGAATCAAGATAAGACTAGTAACGGCAAGTAAATTGACAAAATCGACGCCCACAACAACTTGTGTTCTACTCGTGCATAGAAACTACGCATAGACCTAGCTCATGATGCCACTGTTGGGGATCATTGCAGAATTTTAAAATTTTCTACGCATCACCAAGATCAATCTATGGAGTCATCTAGCAACGAGGGAGAGGGGTTATGAAAAACATGCTACTACTAAGTACGTATAGCAGTAGCGTGTGCAGACCAACGCTACTGCTAACCTTTTGCTGTAGCGCCTTATTAGTAGCGCGGCACCCCGCGCTGCTACTAGGCCAAAAACCAGCGCTACTGCTAGGCTTTTCCCTAGTAGTGGTATGTCCAATAGCTTAATTAACAACCATCTATAATGCTTTTCCATGTCATCTAAAAAGTGCTAAATGTTGCTTCCACATTTTGGCTGGTGGTTTTAGTTGTCCATGAAAGACTGGTAGCAAAAAATTGGAAAAACATCCACTAAATTCTTCAAGGGACTAGACAATGGATAGTCATTAGCAAAATCATTCGAAATCACACATCGTCTGAGGCTTTGAGCTCTGTTTTAATCTTCCATCCATCGTTGTAGCTCCCAAATCCAGGACGGTTGTGATGGGGTGGATTAGGGATCTTTGGCATCGCCTGAACCGCAGCTCGATTTTCCTAAAACTTCTCCCTGATTTTTCTTGTTTTTTTATTTTTTCAGGAAAATATTTGAAACTTAAAATATCAAGAAACATAGCTATGGTGGTGTATAGAATCTTTGGGAAGACCGGTGTATCGAAGTTCGTCAAACCTCTTCTAGGTCAGTCGTAGTTGAAGTACACTCTCTTCTGCAACATATTCATTGTTTAGGGTAGGGGAGAGATGATGTCATGGCAAATATAGTGCTTTTGGAGCACTCTTCCGTTTTGTTTCCCATCCTAGTCTTTTGCGGCACTTCCTGTTTATTTATTTTGTTTAGGTCTCGACTTCTCCGCTATGATCTCTCCAGTAGTTCATATAGGAGCTATTGACGTTTCATTCCTATTCATGGTTATGATGTTCAATATTCAAATAGCAGAGATTCACGAAGAATTAGGTTTATCCAATCGCCTTTAGGGTTTTACTTTATCCAGTTCAATCCAATACTTGTGTGGAGTTTCTTCGCTCCAAATATGATTTTCACATGAGTTGCCCACACAAGTTAGTTACTGCCATCCGTGGGAATTTCGGTTGTTTGTTTTGATCATCTACATAATTTATACAATGATTGCATGAGTTTACAGCAGGTAATAAAAGTGTTAACATTGTACTCGCAGCTTGTAAATTTCTTGAGATTTTATCAGTAATTTTCCCTAATGGCAACTTTATTTTTCTAGTGATTTTATCAGTAATTTTCTATTTACCCATCTAGAGTACTAGTTTGGTAGCGATTTCTGGCGTTCGCCCTCTATCATACGGGCAGTAGGGACTACAGAGCACAGTATTTTACACAACAATTGCATTCACAGCTTGACAAGTGTTAACTGGAATAACGAAAAAAACAAACAAACTGAACAACCCGAATAACAAAATAACCTCCATGGATGTAATTAGTATGGCAGTCATCATCTCCTAAATGTTAGTACATATTCAGAGTACAAGCAGTAAAGCTGTAATAATTGGCAGGGAAAGAATTATACAGTTTAATATAGGGGAGCAAAGACAAGTTGATGTGGTTTAACTAACCGCTCCCTGCAAGCTCGGGAAAGCAGCAGAAAAAAGCCTCACATCACAACAGCATCACTATGATCAGTCCTCGGCCATGAAGTGGTTGAGGCTGTACATGGCGATCCCCACTACCCCGCCGAAGGCCGCGCCCTTGAGCCCGGAGAGGACGGCCGCGAGCGGCCCCCGGCGGGTGGAGCAGAGGGCGTTGGCGCCGCCCCAGGCGATGAGCGCGTTGATGGGGTCGTCCTCCTGGTTCGCGTGCTCCATGGCGCAGTGAATGGCTCTGACGGCGCCGAGCCAGGCTGCCCAATGGCCGACGCGGGGCGCGTTCGTGAGGACTCCCTGGGCACCGCCGGCGAGGCGGCGGCCTTTGGCGTTGCGGGCGCCCTTGAGGAAGTAGAAGGCGGAGCCTCCAGCGGCGCCAAGGATGACGACGAGGCCTGCCTTCCCGGCGATGTCCTGTAGCGGCATCTGCTCCGTCGACGTGCCCATCACGGTCGGCATGGGTGCTGTGGCGAAGGTGGGGCGGCGGTGGCTTGAGTTGCAAGTTGGGGACGACGGCACCGCGCGCGACCTATATAAATCAGGGACGTGGGGTAGCTCGGGTTTGGAGTTTGGACCCCTCGCGTCTACTGCAAGACATCGATACACGAAAGATTGCGTACGTCCACGGTAGTCGTGGTGGGTTCCAAGTTTTCGCGTTCTGAATAAGATTGGAAACTCCTTGGCTCCATCCGGATGCAAACAGCCCCGAGTCATCCGCCTCCGATGTGCGACACGCGTCATGTGGCCTCCCCACACGCGTAGGGTAAAAAAATTCAACGAAATTTCAGTGAAATTTTTGAAATTTCACATATTTCAGTGGGGTTCGAAACATTTTTACCACTGAAATTTTGATGTAGATTTTAAGATTTCAAAATAAATTTAAATTATGTCAGTATTCATTAAAATTAAGTGAAATTTAAAATCTTAAAATCTGAAATAATTTCTGAAATTGGGTATATTTCAGTGAGGTCCAATTTTTTTTTTGTTTCCGAAATTTAAAACCTTGCGCGTAGCATCCTCTGATCCTTATACCGAACATCACAAGCTCTCTGGTTCTCTACGACCATCGGTCCATCTCACGAAGTTTTTTCAACCTCATGCAACGACGTGAGCCATGGCGGCGCGCCCGCGGCTAACGGCACGAGCCGCCGGCCGTCTGCGGAGCTCGCCTGTCGTCTGCGGAGCTCGCCTGTTGTCATGCCGAGTGGTATGCGTTGTAAGGAACTGCCACAAACGAACACTTGTGCTGCAAGCTCGAGCATCACCGGGATGTTTCGACGACCATGACAAGGCGTATTCCATGGCTGTGACGTGGCTCCTCACCGTAGCACCGGATGTTGGTATGCTGCAATGACGCTGCAACGGCACTGGCGATGTTGCGAGGAGGGGTGGGATGTTGTGGGGGTGCATTTTCAAGGACCACGGTGATGCTTTGACGACCACAACAAAGCGTGTTCCGACGACGTCGACGGTCATTGCTGCTGTGAGGCAGAACGCGGATTTTTAAAGCACGGGCTCCTGGACACCCCCTATCCTCACCGTCTAATGTTGCTTTGAAATCCATGCTACACAACTAACTTACTACATGAAAACTTTCTCTTTTTTGTTTCTTCAAAACAAAACAACAAATGAACTTGAAACTTTCCAGGACAACAAAACATTCTTGGAACAATGTGAGATAAAACTTTTAGATTTTTTTTGTCCAAGAAAACTATAGAAAATGAGATTTTTTTAATTAAAAAATCTCATTTTTAGTATTTATGATGCACGAAAAAATCTGAAAGTTTTTTCCCACATTCTAGTAAGAATGTTTTGTGCTGAAAAGTTTGAAGTTCATATGTTAAACTATATGGGAGAAACAAAAAAGAGAAAAAAGTTACATGAATCGCGATGCAGAATTGGATGGCTAGATAAAGGGGTGTCCATGAGCCTAAGCTCCGCAGGATATTTGCCCTGTGAGGCATGCTTGCTTCAACGACCATGACAGCGAGGCGTGTTTCAACGGCGTTGACAGCCGCAGCCATGCTGCGAGGCGTTACATCGCCGCAGTGATGAGGCGTGCTGCAACTGCGTCGACGGTCGCGGCCATGTTGAGTGTTGCGCTTCAATGGTTATGACAATGCTTCGACGACAACGACTCATCGCCACGGCGACGAGGCATGCCGCGACGGGCGTGGCCACGCTGCCTGCCACGTGCCCACGCTTCAATGGTTGCGACAATGCTTCGATGACCACGACGCATCGCCGCGGCGAAGAGGCATGCTTCAATGGCTGTGGCAATGCTTCGACGACTACAATGACATGGACGATCACAGCGATGTGTCAACGCGTGCTTAAACGAACACGGCGATGATGCATGTCGCTACGCTTCGGCATTCTTTGACGACCAGGGCAACGAAGCATGCTGCGATGCAGCTGGCCATGCTGCAATCGCTGCTGTGAGGGTAGGAGCAGTGCTACGACAACCTGCTGCAAAGGTCGATGGCAGGTGAAGCCAATCTTTTGTCGTAAGTGGCACTAATGTTGTAACGAGTGTCGAGGACGCTGTGATGAACAGGCCACCGATACTGGCATGGAGTGGCACTGCTGCCGCAGCCCGCAGGAGACAGAGGCGCTATGGTGCTATGAGCAGGGTGATGGTATGCCCGCTGTGAGTCAAAAGCGAGTAACGCTGCAAGAAGGGAGACTCGTTGTTTGCATGACGTGGTCGCGTCGGAGCGGGGCCAGTGGAAGAGATCAAATGGGTTGGACATGTCGCATCGGACGACTTCAGAGGCGACTTATTATATTTGCATATAGTTGAGTATAATGATTATTAGGAAGTACTCCCTTCGTTTCAAAATACTTGACTTCCATTTGTCAAAAAATAAATATACCTATATACTAAAACATGTCTAGATACATCTATCTTTTGAATAATGAAAGGCATCTATTGTGGAACGGAGGGAGTATAGGATAAACTAGGATTTATTCCTGCCTTGACTTGTACTCCAAGATGACCATGTACTTATATATATACCCATGAGGCTCAAACAATACAACCGTCGATTCCACGCATTTCTCTATATCCCTTCTAACATGGTACCAGCCTAACCGATCCAACCCTAGCCGTCGCCTGCCGCTTTCGCCTTGTGTGCCGCCCCCGGGGCGGTCGACCACCATGACTGCCGCCGATGGCCCCGCCGCCTGTACCAATGGTCCGTCTGCCGGTCGTGTTGACCGGCTCCCTAGAAAGTCTTTTTCGCGATCTCTTGATCCAGGTTTTTTTTCTTTCTCGCCGGTCGCATTGATCAGCATTTACTTTTTTGGCTTTCTGATCTAAGATTGGTTTGCGTCGCCCACCACTGCCGTCGACCCCGCGCCTCTACTCCAACACCGGTGCGACCACCGGGCCTCCTCCTTTACCCGGCGGCCTCGCGCCAGGCGGCGGCCATCACCGTCACCGTTCGCGCGCCGGCACCCGTCGTTCTACGCAGGCCATCACCGCCTGCTTCGACCGAGACCTGCATCGCCCGACCCGGCGGCCTCTGCTACCTCTTGAGCACTCGTTGGATTTCCCCGAAGAGGAAAGGATGATGCAGCAAAGTAGCGTAAGTATTTCCCTCAGTTTTTGAGAACCAAGGTATCAATCCAGTAGGAGGCCACGCGCGAGTCCCTCGTACCTACACAAAGCAAATAACCCATCGCAACCAACGCGAATAGGGGTTGTCAATCCCTTCACGGTCACTTACGAGAGTGAGATCTGATAGATATGATAGATAATATTTTTGGTATTTTTGGTATAAAGATGCAAGGTAAAATAAAAGGCAAAGTAAAAAAGCAAAGCAATAATAAAGTGATTGGAGATTGATATGATGAGAATAGACCCGGGGGCCATAGGTTTCACTAGTGGCTTCTCTCAAGAGCATAAGTATTTCTACGGTGGGTGAACAAATTACTGTTGAGCAATTGACAGAATTGAGCATAGTTATGAGAATATCTAGGTATGATCATGTATATAGGCATCACGTCCGAGACAAGTAGACCGACTCCTGCCTGCATCTACTACTATTACTCCACTCATCGACCGCTATCCAGCATGCATCTAGAGTATTAAGTTAATGAAACAGAGTAACGCCTTAAGCAAGATGACATGATGTAGAGGGATAAATTCATGCAATATGATAAAAACCCCATCTTGTTATCCTCGATGGCAACAATACAATACGTGCCTTGCTGCCCCTACTGTCACTGGGAAAGGACACCGCAAGATTGAACCCAAAGCTAAGCACTTCTCCCATTGCAAGAAAAACAATCTAGTAGGCCAAACCAAACTGATAATTCGAAGAGACTTGCAAAGATAACCAATCATACATAAAAAATTCAGAAAAGATTCAAATATTGTTCATAAATAATCTTGATCATAAACCCACAATTCATCGATCTCAACAAACACGCCGCAAAAAGAAGATTACATCGAATAGATCTCCAGAGAGAGGGGGAGAACATTGTATTGAGATCCAAAAAGAGAGAAGAAGCCATCTAGCTACTAACTATGGACCCGAAGGTCTGAAGGTAAACTACTCACACTTCATCGGAGGGTATGGTGATGATGTAGAAGCCCTCCGTGATCGATCCCCTCCGGCGGAGCTCCGGAACAGGCCCCAAGATGGGATCTCGTGGATACAGAAGTTGCGGCGGTGGAATTAGGTTTTTGGCTCCGTATCTGATCGTTTGGGGGTACGTAGGTATATATAGGAGGAAGGAGTATCGGTGGAGCTTCGAGGGGCCCACGAGGCGGGCGCGCCTCCACCCTGGTAGGCGCCACCTCCCTCCTTTTTCTGCGAGGGTCCAAGTCTCTTGGATCATATCTGATGAGAAAATCACGTTCCCGAAGGTTTCATTCCGTTTGGACTCCGTTTGATATTCGTTTCTTCGAAACACTGAAATTAGGCAAAAAAAATAACAATTCTGGGCTGGGCCTCCGGTTAATAGGTTAGTCCCAAAAATAATATAAAAGTGGAAAATAAAGCCCAATATAGGTCCAAAACAGTAGATAATATAGCATGGAGCAATCAAAAATTATAGATACGTTGGAGACGTATCAGGCATCCCCAAGCTTAATTCCTGCTCGTCCTCGAGTAGGTAAATGATAAAAAGAGAATTTTTGATGCGGAGTGCTACTTGGCATAATTTCATATAATCTTCTTAATTGTGGTATGAATATTCAGATCCGAAAGATTCAAGACAAAAGTTCATATTGGCATAAAAATAATAATACTTCAAGCATACTAACAAAGCAATTATGTCTTCTCAAAATAACATGGCCAAAGAAAGTTATCCCTACAAAATCATATAGTCTGGCTATGCTCTATCTTCACCACACAAAGTATTTAAATCATGCACAACCCCGATGACAAGCCAAGCAATTGTTTCATACTTAACTTTTTCAAAACTTTTTCAATCTTCACGCAATACATGAGCGTGAGCCATGGATATAGCACTATAGGTGGAATAGAATGGTGGTTGTGGAGAAGACAAAAAAGGGAAGATAGTCTCACATCAACTAGGCGTATCAACGGGCTATGGAGATGCCCATCAATAGATATCAATGTGAGTGAGTAGGGATTGCCATGCAACGGATGCACTAGAGCTATAAGTATATGAAAGCTCACAAAAGAAACTAAGTGGGTGTGCATCCAACTCGCTTGCTCATGAAGACCTAGGGCATTTTGAGGAAGCCCATCATTGGAATATACAAGCCAAGTTCTATAATGAAATTCCCACTAGTATATGAAAGTGACAAACATGAAGAGACTCTCTATCATGATGAAGATCATGGTGCTACTTTGAAGCACAAGTGTGGTAAAAGGATAGTAACATTGTCCCTTCTCTCTTTTTCTCTCATTTTTTTTATTTGGGCCTTTTTTTTTTATGGCCTCTTTTTTTTTCTTTTTTTTTTCGTCCGGAGTCTCATCCCGACTTGTGGGGAATCATAGTCTCCATCATCCTTTCCTCACTTGGGACAATGCTCTAAAAATGATGATCATCACACTTTTATTTTTCTTACAACTCAACAATTACAACTCAATACTTAGAACAAAATATGACTCTATATGAATGCCTCCGGCGGTGTACCGGGATATGCAATGAATCAAGAGTGACATGTATGAAAGAATTATGAACGGTGGCTTTGCCACAAATACGATGTCAACTACATGGATCATGCTAGCAATATGACAATAATGGAGCGTGTCGTAATAAACGGAACGGTGGAAAGTTGCATGGCAATATATCTCGGAATGGCTATGGAAATGCCATGATAGGTAGGTATGGTGGCTGTTTTGAGGAAGGTATATGGTGGGTATATGATACCGGCGAAAGGTGCGCGGTATTAGAGAGGCTAGCAATGGTGGAAGGAAGGAAGAGTGCATATAATCCATGGACTCAACATTAGTCATAAAGAACTCATATACTTATTGCAAATATCTAGAAGTTATCAAAGCAAAGTATTACGCGCATGCTCCTAGGGGGGTAGATTGGTAGGAAAAGACCATCGCTCGTCCCCGACCGCCACTTATAAGGAAGACAATCAATAAATAAATCATGCTCCGACCTCATCACATAACGGTTCACCATACGTGCATTCTACGGGAATCACAAACTTTCACACAAGTATTTCTCAAATTCACAACTACTCAACTAGCATGACTCTAATATCACCATCTTCATATCTCAAAACAATTATCAAGCATCAAACTTTTCTTAATATTCAACGCACTCAAAAGAAAGTTTTACAAATCTTGAATACCAAGCATATTAAAAAATTTAAGTAATTACCATGCTATTTAAGACTCTCAAAATAATCTAAGTAAAGCATGAGAGATCAATAGTTTCTATAAAACAAATCCACCACCGTTCTCTAAAAAGATCTAAGTGAAGCACATAGAGCAAAACTATAAAGCTCAAAAGATATAAGTGAAGCATATAGAGTATTCTAACAAATTCCAATTCATGTATGGCTCTCTCAAGAGGTGTGTACATCAAGGATGATTGTGGTAAACTAAAAAGTAAAGACTCAAATCATACAAGACGCTCCAAGCAAAACACATATCATGTGGTGAATAAAAATATAGCTCCAAGTAAAATTGCCGATGGAAGTAGACGAAAGAGGGGATGCCTTCCGGGGCATCCCCAAGCTTTGAATTTTTTGTGTCCTTGGATTATCTTGGGGGTGACATGGGCATCCCCAAGCTTAGGCTCTTGCCACTCCTTGTTCCATAATCCATCAAAAGATTTCACCCAAAACTTGAAAACTTCACAACACAAAACTCAACAGAAATCTCGTAAGCTCCGTTAGCGAAAGAAAACAAAAGACCACTTCAAGGTACTGTAATGAACTCATTACTTATTTGTATTGGTGTTAAACCTACTGTATTACAACTTCTCTATGGATTATAAACTATTTTACTAGCCATAGATTCATCAAAATAAGCAAACAACACACGAAAAATAGAATCTGTCAAAAACAGAACAGTCTGTAGTAATCTGTAACTAACGCAAACTTATGGAACTCCAACAAATCAGCCAAAATAGGACGACCTCGGCAATTTGTTTATTGATCAGCAGCAATTGGAATCACTATTTTATCACGTTCTGGTGATTTTTAACAATTGTTTCTGTGGATAGAAAGTTTCTGGAAATTACAGCAAGATCAAATAACTATCATCCAAGAAGATCCTATAGGTTTAACTTGGCACAAACACTAATTAAAAGATAAAACCACATCTAAACAGAAGGTAGATGGATTACTTATTCCTAAACAGAAACAAAAAATAAAAAAATAAAATTGGGTTGCCTCCCAACAAGCGTTATTGTTTAATGCCCCTAGCTAGGCATAAAAGCAAGGATAGATTTATGTATTGCCATCTTTGGTAGGCAATCCATAAGTGGCTCTCATGATAGATTCATATGGTAATTTTATTTTCTTTCTAGGGAAGTGTTCCATGCCCTTCTTTAATGGAAATTGGAATCTAATATTCCCTTCCTTCATATCAATAATTGCACCAATCGTTCTAAGGAAAGGTCTACCAAGAATAATAGGGCAAGAAGGATTGCAATCTATATCAAGAACGATAAAATCTACGGGCACATAATTCCTATTTGCAACAATAAGAACATCATTAATTCTTTCCATAGGTCTTTTAATAGTGGAATCCGCAAGATGCAAATTTAGAGAGCAATCATCAAAATCACAGAAATCTAGCAAATCACACAAAGTTTTGGGAATAGTGGAAACACTAGCACCCAAATCACATAAAGCATAAAATTCATGATCCTTAATCTTAATTTTAATAGTTGGTTTCCACTCATCATAAAGTTTTCTAGGGATAAAAACTTCCAACTCAAGTTTTTCTTCATAAGATTGCATCAAGGCATCAACGATATGTTTAGTAAATGCTTTATTTTGACTATAAGCATGAGGAGAATTTAGCACGGATTGCAAAAAGGAAATACAATCAATTAAAGAGCAACTTTCATAATTAAATTCCTTGAAATCCAATATAGTGGGTTTAGCAACATCTAGGGTTTTATTCTTTTCAATCCCACTTTTATTAATTTCATCATCAAGATCTAAAAACTCCAAATTTTTGGGACGCCTTCTAGGTAAAGGTGGATCATATTCAGTTTCATCAAGATTAATATTGCAAAACAAAGATTTAATATGGGACACATCAATAACTTTTAGATCTTCATCTTGATTTTCATAGGAACTGGAAGAACACGCTTTAATAAAGGCATCTTTCGTAGCACGCATCCTAGCGGTTCTTTGCTTGCACTCATCAATGGAAATTCTCATCGCTTTGAGAGACTCATTGATATCATGCTTAGGAGGAATAGATCTAAGCTTTAAAAAATAAACATCAAGAGAAATTCTATCAACGTTCCTAGCCAATTCATCAACTTTAAGTAATTTCTCTTCAAGCAAAGCATTAAAATTCTTTTGCGAATTCATAAACTCTTTAACACTAGTCTCAAATTCAAAGGGCATCTTATTAAAATTTCCATAATAGTTGTTGTAGGAATTTCCATAATTATTAGAAGGATCACTAGGATAAGGCCTAAGATTAAAATTCCCTCTATACGCGTTGTTACCAAAATTATTCCTACCAACAAAATTCACATTCATAGATTCATTATTGTTCTCAATCAAAGTAGACAAAGGCATATCATTAGGATCAGAAGAAACACTCTTAGTAGCAAATAATTTTCATAAGTTCATCCATCTTTCCACTCAAAACGTTAATTTCTTCTATCGCA
>NW_024112149.1:0-10120 GCF_003073215.2 Triticum urartu | reverse complement strand
GGCCACGATGGGCCATTGGTCCCGGTTCATCTGGATCTTTTGGTCCCGGTTGGTGGGATGAACCGGGACCAATGGGCCTCGCTCCTGGCCCACCACCATTGGTCCCGGTTGGTGGCTTGAACCGGGACCAAAGGCTCCCCTTTAGTCCCGGCTCATGTCACCAACCGGGACCAATGAGGTGCCTATATATACCCCTCGCTCGCGAGCAGAGCACCCCAGTGCTCTGTTTTTCTCTGGCCGAGGGGGAGAGGGCTTGGTGGTGCTCTAGCTCACCTCCTATGCACACAAGGTGTTCGATGGAATGCCCGAGCCACACTACTTAAGCTTTCTCCTCTCCAAGCTCGACCTCCAAGCTCCATTTTCCATAATATTTGTCTAGGTTTAGCGGTCCGTCACGCCCCGTCCCCGTCTTCACCGCCGTCGATCACCCGCGCCGAGCTCATCGCCGGCACCACCGTGGTGAGCCTCTTGTTCTTATCTTCTTTCTGAAAGGAAAAATATTCTTACTTGTATGTTTACATAGATACTTGTATTATTTTCTTACTTTTATTATTGCATCTTATATAGTGCGATGGTTTTGGTATCCGCCCCCGTCGGCCCTCGTCCTGTCTATGATTCGGATGTGGTATATATATTATCTTTATAACTATTGGTTCATTTATTGTTTATGAAAATTATGCCGACCAACGTGACATAGATTTTATTTATGTAGGATGTATGTGAATCGGAAATGCCAACCGACCCTATTGTCGAGAGGTTAAATTTAGTTGAAGAAGAAAACAATTTGTTGAAGGAAAAAATAAAAAAATTGAGGAGGAGAAGATGATATTGGAGTTGCATGTTGCGGATGTCGTCGATGATCACAAGATCAAGATGGATGCAATGCGCTTGAAGATTAGAAAGATTAGAAAATATGCCATTCATACCGAGGCTTGGTATCATTATGCCGTTGGATCAATTGTTACCTTGGTTGCGATTATGATCGCATTTGTTTTCGCATTGAAATGTTTTACATAGTTTCAATGTATGGTTTAATTAATTAGATGCTCTGGAGAGCTATATGTTGTTAGATGAGAACTATGTATGCACTTTGGTTTTAATGTGATGATGAACTTCTATTAATTTGGACACTTAATTATATATAATGCACGCAGATGAACCAGCAATGGATGTACGGTGACAGACACACCCGCGAGTACATTAAGGGCGTGCATGAGTTTCTCGATGCGGCTGAGGCAAACAAGCAGAATGGTTTTATGTGTTGTCCATGCACTGAATGTGGGAATACGAGGTCTTACTCTAACCGGAAAATCCTTCACTCCCACCTGCTTTACAAGGGTTTCATGCCACACTATAATGTTTGGACGAGGCACGGAGAAATAGGGGTTATGATGGAAGACGGCGAAGAAGAAGAGTACGATGACAACTATGTGCCCCCTGAATACGGTGATGCTGCAACGGGGGGAGCTGGTGAAGATCAAGAGGAACCAGACGATGTGCCCAATGATGCTGCAACGGGTGAAGCTGCTGAAGATTCAAGAGGAACCAGACGATGTGCCCGATGATGATGATCTCCGCCGGGTCATTGTCGATGCAAGGACGCAATGCGAAAGTCAAAAGGAGAAGCTGAAGTTCGATCGCATGTTAGAGGATCACAAAAAAGGGTTATACCCCAATTGCGAAGATGGCAACACAAAGCTCGGTACCGTACTGGAATTGCTGCAGTGGAAGGCAGAGAATGCTGTGGCTGACAAAGGATTTGAGAAGCTACTGAAAATATTGAAGAAGAAGCTTCCAAAGGATAACGAATTGCCCGACAGTACATACGCAGCAAAGAAGGTCGTATGCCCTCTAGGATTGGAGGTGGAGAAGATACATGCATGCCCTAATGACTGCATCCTCTACCGCGGTGCATACAAGGATCTGAACGCATGCCCGGTATGCGGTGCATTGCGGTATAAGATCAGACGAGATGACCCTGGTGATGTTGACGGCGAGCCCCCAGGAAGAGGGTTCCTGCGAAGGTGATGTGGTATGCTCCTATAATACCACGGTTGAAACGTCTGTTCAGAAAAGAGAGCATGCCAAGTTGATGCGATGGCACAGTGAGAACCGAAAGAAAGATGGGAAGTTGAGAGCACCCGCTGACGGGTCGCAGTGGAGAAAAATCGAGAGAAAGTACTGGGATGAGTTTGCAAAGGACCCAAGGAATGTATGGTTTGCTTTAAGCGCGGATGGCATTAATCCTTTCGGGGAGCAGAGCAGCAATCACAGCACCTGGCCCGTGACTCTATGTATGTATAACCTTCCTCCTTGGATGTGCATGAAGCGGAAGTTCATTATGATGCCAGTTCTCATCCAAGGCCCTAAGCAACCTGGCAACGACATTGATGTGTACCTAAGGCCATTAGTTGAAGAACTTTTACAGCTGTGGAATGGAAACGGTGTACGTACGTGGGATGAGCACAGACAGGAGGAATTTAACCTTAAGGCGTTGCTGTTCGTGACCATCAACGATTGGCCCGCTCTCAGTAACCTTTCAGGACAGACAAACAAAGGATACCACGCATGCACGCACTGTTTAGATGACACTGAAAGTATATACCTAGACAAATGCAGGAAGAATGTGTACCTGGGCCATCGTCGATTTCTTCCGACCAACCATCAATGTCGAAAGAAAGGCAAGCATTTCAAAGGCGAGGCAGATCACCGGAAGAAGCCCGCCATGCGTACCGGTGATCACGTACTTGCTATGGTCAATGATTTACACTACGTAATCTTTGGAAAGGGTCCCGGTGGACTAGCTGTTCCGAATGACGCTGAGGGACACGCACCCATGTGGAAGAAGAAATCTATATTTTGGGACCTACCCTACTGGAAAGACCTAGAGGTCCGCTCTTCAATCGACGTGATGCACGTGACGAAGAACCTTTGCGTGAACCTGCTAGGCTTCTTGGGCGTGTATGGGAAGACAAAAGATACACCTGAGGCACGGGAGGACCTGCAACGTTTGCACGAAAAAGACGGCATGCCTCCGAAGCAGTATAAAGGTCCTGCCAGCTACGCTCTTACGAAAGAAGAGAAAGAAATCTTCTTTGAATGCCTGCTCAGTATGAAGGTCACGACTGGCTTCTCGTCGAATATAAAGGGAATAATAAATATGCCAGAGAAAAAGTTTCAGAACCTAAAGTCTCATGACTGCCACGTGATTATGACGCAACTGCTTCCGGTTGCATTGAGGGGGCTTCTACCGGAAAACGTCCGATTAGCCATTGTGAAGCTATGTGCATTCCTCAATGCAATCTCTCAGAAGGTGATCGATCCAGAAATCGTACCAAGGCTAAGGAGTGATGTGGCGCAATGTCTTGTCAGTTTCGAGCTGGTGTTCCCACCATCCTTCTTCAATATCATGACGCATGTCCTAGTTCATCTTAGTCGACGAGATTGTCATCCTGGGGCCCGTATTTCTACACAATATGTTCCCCTTTGAGAGGTTCATGGGAGTCCTAAAGAAGATGTCGGCGACAAACAAGCAAAATGCTGCGAAGAAGAAGCATCACCATCGCACGGGGTCAGGTGGCTACCTCGTAGCCCGGCCTAAGTGGGCCAAGACTGAGAATGATCTGGTTGATAAAGGGATCGAACCAGAGACAATTAACTGGCCAGACCGTTGCCGGACTTGGTTCTTCGGGGCTGGCGGAACCTTGGACCCTGTAACAGGGAAGTGCATTTGGACGAACGATCAAATGGACATACCAGTCAGGAAGCTTCAGCAGTATATCGAAGCAGCGCAGCAAGGGACGTTCTTTCCAGATAGAGAGAACGACGAGCTCACAATGGCCCTCGGGAATCCTGAGCACCCTGGACGGACACGAGGCACGCCAGGCTCCATTCCGTGGAAGGTTGGGTTTCCGGACGCAGGCGGTTACAAATCCCAGGAGAGGAGGAAAAAATTGCAGCAGACCCAAATGCAGGCGCTGCAAGCAAGGGTACAAGCGATAGAGGAACGAGAAGCAAATCGCAGCAAACGTACTGCCGAAGCTACCCCGCCATCTCAGCGGAGAAGCAGCGTGGCTTCCACCGAGCTGCTTCAGCCGGAGCATGCCTTGACGGCTCCTGCCAGCTATCCCGTGGATGCTATCACGGAGTCTCAAAATTGCCACCTTATGACGCAATGGATGAATTTGAAGGTCAAGGCGGCTGTTGGCTCTGTTTATCCTACTGAACCCGGCGCAACTTTTCACTGCCGGCCGATTCCAGAAGGATATGCTAGGGTGATGGTGGATGAAATAACGGAAGGATTTGAGGACCTCCAGCTTGACCACCCTACCGGTGAAGGGGAGACTAGGCTGGGGTCTGCTCTGAACACTCCATGCATATGGCGGAAGGAGCTCATCAACCTTCCGAACTGGACGCCTCCACCTCCTCCTCCTCCTTCGGCAAGTCAGGGCACTCCGCCTCCTCCATCGCCTCCTCCTCCGGCGAGTCAGGGCACTCCGCCTCCTCCACCGCCTCCTCCTCCGGCGAGTGATGATCAGGGCACTCGACCGGCTCCTTCTCCGGCGCGTGGCGGCACTCCGCCTCCTTCTCCTCCTGCGCCGACGCGCCCGAGCAGCCAGCCTCCTCCGTCTCCGCCTTGTCAGCAAGGGCGGAAGAGACCTGCCGCCGCTCCGGTTGCTCCGGCGCGTCGCAGTCCTTCTCCTCCGCCTTGTAAGCAAGTAAAGAATACAACCGCTCCATCTGCTCTGCCGGCGTCTAGCAGTACAGCCAGAGGCGGGAGGAAATACAGATTCGGTCCTTCTCTGAAGACTCCAGAGAAGTTACCATACGAGAGGACCCCGGAGGAGAACGCCGAGATCGCACGAGAAGAAGTGCGGAACTACTTTGAAGGGGTGAAAGCAAAGAAACATCCACCTCCGAACGAGAAGGTAGATCCGGTGAAAGCGAAGCGCACTCTGGATGCCCTGACAAAACCACCCAAGGCTCCGCCGAAAGGAAACTATGAGCGCATTATTGGAAAGGAATTTGCCGAAGCGGAGTGGTCGGGAAGTACTGTCAGTGATCAAAGGCTGAAAGAACGACGAGCTGGGAAACAAATTGCCCAGCTCGGCGAACAAGCGAAGCAATCGTGCCCCCCGCTCAAGGTGCCTTGCGACAACGTCGCTAATGATCCGAGAATGGTGCCCGGTTATAGCAATCTTGGCGATTACCTTCCCGACGATGTACATTATGATTTCATGGAGGTGCAGATACAAAGATACGAGTACGGGAAGCCTCTCGTCAAAGATGAAAGATCTCTATCAATGATGATGCGAAGATTGCATGATTGGTACTTGAAAATCTGCAGAGACTCTGGGGGGAGGAGTACTTTGTATTTGAAAGTTAAAAAGGAGCATGACCTCGTTGGAATTGAACTGTTGCCTGTTCCATTTGAGGAGTTCTTTCAGTTTTTCAATCCCTCGATAAAACAACGGTCACCTGCTACTGTCTGTAAGTAGTACTACTTCTGTCATTAAGTCTCTCTATATAGCTCAGCTCTTTCATTGCATGTATTTATAATCATCCTCACTATATTATGCAGATTGAAGATCGCCGAATTGAAGAAAAGACAAGTCGGTGATATAGGGTTCATTAACACATATCTCATAGATGCAACTCAGGTTAAATTTCATGCCGCAGATACCGAGGCCAACTTGCTACGATCGTTGGTAATAAATGAAAACAAAGATATAATACTCTTTCCTTACAACTTCGAGTGTTACTGTCTTGTGCATATTCGGTTTCCCTTATATATTAGTCAAGGTTATAGTAATGTAATTGATGAGTTATGAATGCGTGTGCAGTTACCACTATATTTTCCTAGAGATTAAGCTTGAGTAGGGACTAGTAACCGTCTTAGACTCAAAACGAAAAGATCCCCAGGACTATGCGGACATGACTCAAATGCTCGAGAAGTAAGTTAAATCGATCATTATCCACCATATCAGCAACTTTGTTCATTTCCTGATATATCAAGTAATTGTTTTCTTTATCTGGCAGGGTTTGGAAAAAATTCTCCAAAAAAGCTCCAGGACTCCCGAAGAAGCTGCAATTTAGACACCCGAAAGTAAGTACTATAGTAGCATGTTCCGCGCATCTCCTGTTGATTCAAGCGCTAGTTTCATCAATACCATTTGGCATTCTTGCTTATCAGTTTGATTGACCTCTATTTCTTGTAAAGTGGTTGTTGCAGGAATAAGGGAATGATTTCTGTGGATACTACGTTTGCGAGTCCATCCGCCACACGACCTGTGAGCGGGGCTACACTGACGAACAATATGAAGTACGTAAATAACAGCATTCACAATTTTATTTTATTACCATCATTTGTGTTGAGTTTCATCCATTCATATATATATATGTATTGACCCCCTTCTTCAAATTAGATGTTTCGGAAGCGGGATGAACTCCTAGCACCAGCTCGCATGCGAGCAATTCAAGAGGAATTGGCGGCATTCTTTGTTGACCACGTGATCGCTGAAGACGGAGAATACTATGTGGACCATGAGTCCATATGATTATATTTGTAAGAGATAATTATTGTATTTATGTAGCCAGTAGTGTCGGATAGATATACGAGAACTTGTTGTTCGACCATCTCTCGGAGAAGGAGAGGTGGTCGATATTCACTTCTCTCTGTTAGCATTATATGTTCATGAACGATCTTCTGTTTCCTTCGTTGCTTACTAGCTAGCTAGCGTGTCTAGTCCTCTCTATACGTATGTATAGTACGTAGCGTCGACAAGCACGGACATAAGAGAGGACACTTCTCTCTATTAATTATAGCCTAGCTAACACAATATATGAAACACCTAAATTAACCCTCCAAAACCCCCAACCCCCCCCCCCTAAAAAAAAAAAAACCCCAACCCCAAAAAAGCTCACGCATGGATGCCTATTGGTCCCGTTGGTGCCACCAACCGGGACCAAAGGGTCTCCTGCCTGGGCTCCGCGCACAGGCCACGTGGAGGCCCATCAGTCCCGGTTCTGGATTGAACCGGGACTAAAGGGACAGGGCATTAGTACCGACCCTTTAGTCCCGGTTCAGGAACCGGGCACAAAAGCCCTTACAAACCGGGACAACATGCCTTTTTCTACCAGTGGGGGCCCCTCTCCCCCTCTCCTCCGGTGGCGCCGGAACGCCGGTGGCCATCATCATCATCACCGCGATCTTCACCAACACCTCCGCCATCTTCACCAACATCTCCATCACCTTCCCCCCTCTATCTACAGCGGTCCACTCTCCCGCAACCCGCTGTACCCTCTACTTGAACATGGTGCTTTATGCTTCATATTATTATCCAATGATGTGTTGCCATCCTATGATGTCTGAGTAGATTTTCGTTGTCCTATCGGTGGTTGATGAATTGCTATGATTGATTTAATTTGCTTGTGGTTATGTTGCTGTCCTTTGGTGCCCATCATATGATGCGCGTGGATCACACCCTAGGGTTAGTTGTATGTTGATAGGACTATGTATTGGAGGGCAAGAGTGACAGAAGCTTCAACCTAGCATAGAAATTGATGCATACGGATTGAAGGGGGACCAATATATCTTAATGCTATGGTTGGTTTACCTTAATGAACATTAGTAGTTGCGGATGCTTGCTAATAGTTCCAATCATAAGTGCATAGAATTCCAAGTCAGGGATGACATGCTAGCAGTGGCCTCTCCCACATAATACTTGCTATCGGTCTAGTAAAGTAGTCAATTGCTTAGGCAATTTCGCAACTCCTACCACCACTTTTCCACACTCGCTATATTTACTTTATTGTTTCTTTATCTAAACAGCCCCTACTTTTTATTTACTTGCTCTTTATTATCTTGCAAACCTATCCAACAACACCTACAAAGTACTTCTAGTTTCATACTTGTTCTAGGTAAAGCGAACGTCAAGCGTGCGTAGAGTTGTATCGGTGGTCGATAGAACTTGAGGGAATATTTGTTCTACCTTTAGCTCCTCGTTGGGTTCGACACTCTTACTTATCGAAAACTGTTGCGATCCCCTATACTTGTGGGTTATCAAGACCTTTTTCTGGCGCCGTTGCCGGGGAGCAATAGCGTGGGGTGAATATTCTCGTGTGTGCTTGTTTGCTTTATCACTAAGTAATTTTTATTTGTGTTCTTAGTTGTTTTCTATCTTTAGTTATGGGTAGGAAACGCAAAATACCAAAAAAATAGTTGTACCTACTGAACCAATGGTTGAAGAACCAATCAAAATCTATCACACTGTGAAGCTTATTACTTGGATCATCTTCGATCCCTTTGTGCTCGTGCCGAAACCCCAACTAGCTTAGTTGAGGGCAAATCTTTAGATGAGCATGCTTGTTATGTGCGACACCGTATATCTGAAAAAGGGAAATTATTATGGAGTCAAATTCAACGTTTGCAATGCTATGCTTGGAATTTATGTGAATTATATGATTTTACTTGTTGTTCTGAAAACCCTAAGAAACACCTTCCCTACCAATGTGAGTTTATTGATAATGGAATCTTATCTTCTTATGCTAAAGGTGTTTATAGTTACTATGATGTTCAACAAATTGAAGAATTTGTTGCTTTTGAGGGTGCTTATGAAATTGCTTCTTTGATTGAAAAGTATGATGCTACTTTTCACAAATCTGAAAATTTTGCTATACTTAAATATTGCTATGATAATTATGCTTCTAATACCTATGTTAAACAATATATTGAGGAATACTCCGCTGTCCAAGAAGAGACTAATATTTTGCAGGAGTCTATGGAAGAAGAATTGATGACACTGTGAGCTCATTGGATGAAAAAGATGAGGAGGAGAGCGAAGAACAAAAGGAGGAAGAGCGGATTGATCACCCGTGCCCACCTTCTAATGAGAGTAACTCTTCAACTCATACATTGTTTAATTCCCCTTCGTGCTTACCGAAGGATGATTGCTATGATGACTGTTATGATCCCATTGATTCTCTTGAAATATCCCTTTTTGATGATGCTTGCTATGCTTGTGGCCAAGATGCCAATATGAATTATGCTTATGGAGATGAACTTGCTATAGTTCCTTATGTTAAACATGAAATTGTTGCTATTGCACCCAGCATGATAGTCCTATTATCTTTTTGAATTCTCCAAACTACACTATATCGGAGAAGTTTGCACTTATTAAGGATTACATTGATGGGTTGCCTTTTACCGTTGCACATGATGATTTTGATGATATAAATATGCATGTGCTTGCTGCTCCTACTTGCAATTATTATGAGAGAGGAACTATATCTCCACCTCTCTATGTTTCCAATATGATAAAATTGCAAGAAACTGTTTATACTATGCATTGGCCTTTACTTTGTGTGCATGAATTGTTCTTTTATGACATGCCGATGCATAGGAAGAGAGTTAGACTTCGTCATTGCTTGATATATGTTGCTTTGTGCTCACTACTAAATTACAAATCATTGTTAATTAAAATTGGCTTTGATATACCTTGGGATCCGGGTGGATTCACTACTTGAGCACTATATGCCTAGCTTAATGGCTTTAAAGAAAGCGCTGCCAGGGAGACAACCTGGAAGTTTTAGAGAGTCATTTATTTCTGTTGAGTGCTTTCATATAGTTTAAAAACAACAAAAATAAAGAGGGGAACCCAAAACTTTTTCAAAAAGGAAAGCGAAAGTGAGAAAGACAAGCATTGTTGAAGTGGGAGAGCTCCTTGAACTTTGTTCATGCTCACGGCAACTTTGTGAATCTTGATTACAGAAACTTTTCAATAAAAATAATTATCCCCTTGTACAATTCCATTGTATTATAAAAATAATGTGCCAAGGTTTGCCTTTAGGATGTTTACATTTGCTTGATGGTTTGTACGGTGCAGGACAGAAACTTTGGCTGTAGTGCGCGATTTTACATTTTTAGCTGGAACGTCAAATGGTTCTGATTCTTTTTGCACTGTCTTCCTATACAAATTTTTTATTTTCCTAATTTTGGTAGAATTTTTCAAGTATCAGAAGTATGGTGAATGTTCATATTATTACAGACTGTTCTGTTTTAGACAGATTCTGTTTTTGATGCATAGTTTGCTTGTTTTGATGAAACTATCAATTTATATTA
>NW_024112148.1:0-36751 GCF_003073215.2 Triticum urartu | reverse complement strand
TGGTCCGGAGGTAAAGATTTATATATAGGAAGTCCTATTTCGGCCATCGGGACAAGTTTCGGGGTCATCGGTATTGTACCGGGACCACCGGAAGGGTCCCGGGGGCCCACCGGGTGGGGCCACTTATCCCGGAGGGTCCCATGGGCTGAAGTGGGAAGGGATCCAGCCCAAAGTGGGCTGGGGCGCCACTTTCCCCTAGGGCCCATGCGCCTAGTGTGGGGGAAACCCTAAAGGAAGAGTCCCAGAAGGGGAAGGCACCTCCTAGGTGCCTTGGGGAGGAGGGATTCCTCCCTTGGCCGCCGCCCCCCTAGGAGATTGGATCTCCTAGGGCCGGCGCCCCCCCCTTGGGCTCCCTATATATAGTGGGGAAGGAGGGCCTCTCAAGACACACCTTTTGCCTTTGGTGCAGCCCTTCCCCTCTCCCAAGTCCTTCTCCTCTCCCGCGGTGCTTGGCGAAGCCCTGCAGGATTGCCATGCTCCTCCACCACCACCACGCCGTTGTGCTGCTGCTGGATGGAGTCTTCCTCAACCTTCCCTCTCTCCTTGCTGGATCAAGGCGTGGGAGACATCATCGGGCTGTACGTGTGTTGAACGCGGAGGTGCCCTCCGTTCGGCACTAGGATCTCCGGTGATTTGGATCACGACGAGTACGACTCCATCAACCCCGTTCTCTTGAACGCTTCCGCTTAGCGATCTACAAGGGTATGTAGATGCACTCTCCTTCCCCTCGTTGCTGGTTTCTCCATAGATAGATCTTGGTGACACGTAGGAAAATTTTGAATTTCTGCTACGTTCCCCAACAGTGGTATCAGAGCTAGGTCTATTGCGTAGATTCTATGCACGAGTAGAACACAAAGTAGTTGTGGGCGTTGATTTTGTTCAATATGCTTACCGTTACTAGTCCAATCTTGTTTCGACGGTATTGTGGGATGAAGCGGCCCGGACCGACCTTACACGTACTCTTACGTGAGACAGGTTCCACCGACTTACATGCACTAGTTGCATAAGGTGGCTAGCGGGTGCCAGTCTCTCCCACTTTACTCGGATCGGATTCGATGAAAAGGGTCCTTATGAAGGGTAAATAGCAATTGGCATATCACGTTGTGGTCTTTGCGTAGGTAAGAAACGTTCTTGCTAGAAACCCATAGCAGCCACGTAAAACATGCAAACAACAATTAGAGGACGTCTAACTTGTTTTTGCAGGGTATGCTATGTGATGTGATATGGCCAAAAGGATGTGATGAATGATATATGTGATGTATGAGATTGATCATGTTCTTGTAATAGGAATCACGACTTGCATGTCGATGAGTATGACAACCGGCAGGAGCCATAGGAGTTGTCTTTATTTATTTATGACCTACGTGTCAACTTAAACGTCATGTAATTACTTTACTTTATTGCTAAAGCGTTAGCCATAGTAGTAGAAGTAATAGATGACGAGACAACTTCAAGAAGACACGATGATGGAGATCATGATGATGGAGATCATGGTGTCATGCCGGTGACGATGATGATCATGGAGCCCCGAAGATGGAGATCAAAAGGAGCAATATGATATTGGCCATATCATGTCACTATTTGATTGCATATGATGTTTATCATGTTTATACATCTTATTTGCTTAGAACGACGGTAGTAAATAAGATGATCCCTCATTAAAATTTCAAGAAAGTGTTTCCCCTAACTGTGCACCATTGCGAAAGTTCGTCGTTTCGAAGCACCACGTGATGATCGGGTGTGATAGATTCTTACGTTCACATACAACGGGTGTAAGCCAGATTTACACACGCAAAACACTTAGGTTGACTTGACGAGCCTAGCATGTACAGACATGGCCTCAGAACACAAGAGACCGAAAGGTCGAGCATGAATCGTATGGTAGATGCGATCAACATGATGATGTTCACCGATGATGACTAGTCCGTCTCACGTGATGATCAGACACGGCCTAGTTGACTCGGATCATGTAATCACTTAGATGACTAGAGGGATGTCTATCTGACTGGGAGTTCATAAGATGAACTTAATTATCTTGAACATAGTCAGAAGGTCTTCGCAAATTGTGTCATAGCACACGCTTCAGTTTTACTGTTTAGATATGATCCTAGAGAAAATTTAGTTGAAAGTTGATAGTAGCAATTATGCGGACTAGGTCTGTAAACTGAGGATTGTCCTCCTTGCTTCATAGAAGGCTTATGTCCTTAATGCACCGCTCTGTGAGCTAAACCTCGAACGTTGTCTGTGGATGTTGCGAACATCTGACATACACGTTTTGATAACTACATGATAGTTCAGTTAAACGGTTTAGAGTTGAGGCACCGAAGACGTTTTGAAACATCGCGAAACATATGAGATGTTTCGAGAGCTGAAATTGGGATTTCAGGATCGTGCCCATGTCAAGAGGTATAAGACCTCCGACGATTTTCTTAGCCTGCAAACTAAGGGAGAAAAGCTCAATTGTTGAGCTTGTACTCAGATTGTCTGAGTACAACAATCATTTGAATCGAGTGGGAGTTGATCTTCCAGATGAAATAGTGATGTTTCTCCGAAGTCATTACCACCAAGCTACTAGAGCTTCGTGATGAACTATAATATATCAGGGACATATATGATGATCCTTGAGATATTCGCGATGTTTGACACCGCGAAAGTAGAAATCAAGAAGGAGCATCAATTGTTGATGGTTGGTGAAACCACTAGTTTCAAGAAGGGCAAGGGCAAGAAGGGATACTTCATGAAACGGCAAATCAGCTGCTGCTCTAGTGAAGAAACCCAAGGTTGAACCCAAACCCGAGACTAAGTGCTTCTGTAATAAGGGGAACAGCCACTGGAGCAGAATTACCCTAGATACTTGGTAGATTAGAAGGCTGGCAAGGTCGATAGAAGTATATTGGATATACATTGTGTTGATGTGTACTTTACTAGTACTCCTAGTAGCACCAGGGTATTAGATACCGGTTCGGTTGCTAAGTGTTAGTAACTCGAAATAAAAGCTATGGAATAAACGGAGACTAGCTAAAGGTGAGCTGACGATATGTGTTGGAAGTGTTTCCAATGTTGATATGATCAAGCATCACACGCTCCCTCTACCATCGAGATTGGTGTTAAACCTAAATAATTGTTATTTGGTGTTTGCGTTGAGCATAGACGTGATTGGATTATGTCTATCGCAATACGGTTATTCATTTAAGGAGAATAATGGTTACTCTATTTATTTGAATAATACCTTCAATGGTCTTGCACCTAAAATGAATGGTTTATTGAATCTCGATCGTAGTGATACACATATTCATGCCAAAAGATATAAGATAGTAATGATAAGTACCACCTACTTGTGGCACTGCCACGCAAGTCATATCGGTATAAAACGCATGAAGAAGCTCCATGTTGATGGATCTTTGGACTCACTCATTTTTTGAAAAGTTTGAGACATGCGAACCATGTCTATTGGTGTATATGCATAAAGAAACTCCATGCAAATGGACCATTTGGACTCACTTGATTTTGAATCACTTGAGACATGCAAATCATACCACATTGGCAAGATGACTGAAAGCCTCGGTTTCAGTAAAATGGAACTAGAAAGCAACTTGTAGGAAGTAATACATTTTGATGTGTGTAGTCCAATGAGTGCTAAGGCATGTAGTGGATATCGTTATGTTCTTACTTCACAGATGATTTGAGTAGATGTTGCGTATATTTACTTGATGAATCACGAGTCTGAATTATTGAAAGGTTCAAGTAATTTAAGTGTGAAGTTGAAAGATCGTCGTAACAAGAGGATAAAATATCTATGATATGATCATAGAGATGAATATCTGAATTACGAGTTTGGCACAGAATTAAGACATTGTGGAAATTGTTTCACAAATAATACAGCCTGGAACACCATAGTGTGATGGTGTGTCCGAACATCATAACTGCACCCTATTGGATATGATGCATACCATGATGTCTCTTATCGAATTACCATGATAGTTTATGGGTTAGGCATTAGAGACAACCACATTCACTTTAAAAAGGGGCACCACGTAATTCTGATGAGATGACACCGTATGAACTATGGTTTAGATAAACCTAAGCTGTCATTTCTTAAAATTTTGGGGCTGCGACGCTTATGTGAAAAAGTTTCAGGCTGATAAGCTCGAACCCAAAGCGGATAAATGCATCTTCATAGGACACCCAAAACAGTTGGGTATACCTCCTGTCTCAGATCCGAAGCAATAAGGGATTGTTTCTTGAATCAGGTCCTTTCTCGAGGAAAAGTTTCTGTCGAAGGAATTGAGTGGGAGGATGGTGGAGACTTGATGAGGTTATTGAACCTTCACTTCAACTAGTGTGTAGCAGGGCACAGGAAGTTGTTCCTGTGGCACCTACACCAATTGAAGTGGAAGCTTATGAGAGTGATCATGAAACTTCAGATCAAGTCACTACCAAACCTCGTGGGATGACAAGGATGCGTGCTACTTCAGAGTGGTACGTAATCCTGTCTTGGAAGTTATGTTGCTAGACAACAATAAACCTACGAGCTATGGAGAAGCGATGGTGGGCCTGGATTCCGATAAATGGCTCGAGGCCATATAATCCGAGAGAGGATCCATATATGAAAACAAAGTGTAGACTTTGGAAGAACTACTTGATGGTCGTAAGGCTGTTAGGTACATATGGATTTTAAAAGGAAGACGGACAATGATGGTAAGTATCACCATTAAGAAAACTCGACTTGTCGTTAAGATGTTTTCCGACAAGTTCAAGGAGTTGACTACGATGAGACTTTCTCACCCGTAGCGATGCTAAGAGTCTGTTGGAATTATATTAGCGATTACTGCATTGTTTATGAAATCTTGCAGATAGGATGTCAAAAACCATTGTTTCCTCGACGATTTTCTTGAGGAAAGGTTGTATGTGATACAACCGGAAGGTTTTGTCAATCCTGAAAGATGCTAACAAGTATGCAAAGCTCCAGCAATCCTTCTAAGGACTGGAGTAAGCATCTCGGAGTTGGAATGTATGCTTTGATGAGATGATCAAAGATTTTGGGTGTATACAAAGTTTATGAGAAACTTGTATTTCCAAAGAAGTGAGTGGGAGCACTATAGAATTTCTGATGAATATATGTTGTTGACATATTGTTGATCAGAAATGACGTAGAATTTCTGGAAAGCGTATAGGGTTATTTGGAAAATGTTTTTCAATGGAAAGCCTGGATTAAGCTACTTGAGCAATGAGCATCAAGATCTATAAGGATAGATCAAAACGCTTAATGGTACTTTCAAATGAGCACATACCTTGACATGATCTTGAAGGTGTTCAAGATGGATCAGTCAAAGAAGGAGTTCTTGCCTGAGTTCTAAGGTATGAAGTTAAGACTTAAAGCTCGACCACGGCAGAATAGAGAGAAAGGACGAAGGTCGTCCCCTATGCTTAAGACGTAGGCTCTACAGTATGCTATGTTGTGTACCACACCTGAAGTGTGCCTTGCCATGAATCAGTCAAGGGGTACAAGAGTGATCCAAGAATGGATCACAGGACAGCGGTCAAAGTTATCCTTAGTAACTAGTGGACTAAGGAATTTTCTCGATTATGGAGGTGGTAAAAGAGTTCGTCGTAAAGGGTTACGCCGATGCAAACTTTGACACTAATCCAGATTATTCTGAGTAGTAAACTGGATTCGTATAGTAGAACAGTTATTTGGAATAGCTCCAAATAGAGCGTGGTAGCTGCATCTAGGAGATGACATAGAGATTTGTAAAGCACACACGGATCTGAAAGGTTCAGACCCGTTGACTATAACCTCTCTCACAAGCATAACATGATCAAACCCAGAACTCATCGAGTGTTAATCACATGGTAAATGTGAACTAGATTATTGACTCTAGTAAACTCTTTGGGTGTTAGTCACATGGGGATGTGACCTTGAGTGTTAATCACATATCGATGTGAACTAGATTATTGACTCTAGTGCAAGTGGGAGACTGTTGGAAATATGCCCTAGAGGCAATAATAAATTGATTATTATTATATTTCCTTGTTCATGATAATCGTTTATTATCCATGCTAGAATTGTATTGATAGGAAACTCAGATACATGTGTGGATACATAGACAACACCATGTCCCTAGTAAGCCTCTAGTTGACTAGCTCGTTGATCAATAGATGGTTACGGTTTCCTGACCATGGACATTGGATGTCGTTGATAACGGGATCACATCATTAGGAGAATGATGTGATGGACAAGACCCAATCCTAAGCCTAGCACAAGATCATGTAGTTCGTATGCTAAAGCTTTTCTAATGTCAAGTATCATTTCCTTAGACCATGAGATTGTGCAACTCCCGGATACCCTAGGAGTGCTTTGGGTGTGCCAAACGTCACAACATAACTGGGTGGATATAAAGGTACACTACGGGTATCTCCGAAAGTGTCTGTTGGGTTGGCACGAATCGAGACTGGGATTTGTCACTCCGTGTGACGGAGAGGTATCTCTGGGCCCACTCGGTAGGACATCATCATAATGTGCACAATGTGATCAAGGAGTTTATCACGGGATGATGTGTTACGGAACGAAGTAAAGAGACTTGCCGGCAACGAGATTGAACAAGGTATCGGGATATCTACGATCGAATCTCGGGCAAGTATTGTACCGATAGACAAAGGGAATTGTATACGGGATTGATAAGTCCTTGACATCATGGTTCATCCGATGAGATCATCGTGGAGCATGTGGGAGCCAACATGGGTATCCAGATCCCGCTGTTGGTTATTGACCGGAGAACGTCTCGGTCATGTCTGCATGGTTCCCGAACCCGTAGGGTCTACACACTTAAGGTTCGGTGACGCTAGGGTTATAAAGGAAGTTTGTATGCGGTAACCCGAAAGTTGTTCGGAGTCCCGGATGAGATCCCGGACGTCACGAGGAGTTCCGGAATGGTCCGGAGGTAAAGATTTATATATAGGAAGTCCTATTTCGGCCATCGGGACAAGTTTCGGGGTCATCGGTATTGTACCGGGACCACCGGAAGGGTCCCAGGGGCCCACCGGGTGGGGCCACTTATCCCGGAGGGTCCCATGGGCTGAAGTGGGAAGGGATCCAGCCCAAAGTGGGCTGGGGAGCCACTTTCCCCTAGGGCCCATGCGCCTAGTGTGGGGGAAACCCTAAAGGAAGAGTCCCAGAAGGGGAAGGCACCTCCTAGGTGCCTTGGGGAGGAGGGATTCCTCCCTTGGCCACCGCCCCCCTAGGAGATTGGATCTCCTAGGGCCAGCGCCCCCCCCTTGGGCTCCCTATATATAGTGGGGAAGGAGGGCCTCTCAAGACACACCTTTTGCCTTTGGTGCAGCCCTTCCCCTCTCCCAAGTCCTTCTCCTCTCCCGCGGTGCTTGGCGAAGCCCTGCAGGATTGCCACGCTCCTCCACCACCACCATGCCGTTGTGCTGCTGCTGGATGGAGTCTTCCTCAACCTCTCCCTCTCTCCTTGCTAGATCAAGGCATGGGAGACATCTTCGGGCTGTACGTGTGTTGAACGCGGAGGTGCCCTCCGTTCGGCACTAGGATCTCCGGTGATTTGGATCACGACGAGTACGACTCCATCAACCCCGTTCTCTTGAACGCTTCCGCTTAGCGATCTACAAGGGTATGTAGATGCACTCTCCTTCCCGTCGTTGCTGGTTTCTCCATAGATAGATCTTGGTGACACGTAGGAAAATTTTGAATTTCTTCTACGTTCCCCAACATCCTCTTCGTCAAGAAGAAGGATGGAACGGATCGAATGGTTGTGGATTACCGACCTGTCAACTTGGTCACCATCAAGAACAAATACCCGCTTCCCAGGATCAACGATCTGTATGATCAGCTCGCTGGATCCTCAGTCTTCTCCAAGATGGATTTGAGGTTGGGCTACCATCAAATCAAAATCAAAAACGGGGACATTCCCAAAACGGCCTTTGTTACCCGTTATGGCCAATACGAGTACACCGTCATGTCCTTCGGTTTAACCAATGCCCCGGCTACCTTCTCTCGGTTAATGAACTCGGTCTTCATGGAGTACTTGGATAAATTCGTCTTAGTATACCTCGATGACATACTCATCTACTCTAAGAATGAAGAGGAACATGCCGTACATCTAAGGCTGGTATTGATGAAACTTCGAGAGCATCGCCTTTATGCCAAATTCTCCAAGTGTGAATTTTGGTTGCCAGAAGTGACCTATCTAGGCCATGTAATCTCTGGTAAGGGTATTGCTGTCAATCCCGAGCGAGTTCAAGCCGTCCTTGATTGGACTCCACCTGAAACGGTCAAGCAAGTTCGGAGTTTCCTTGGCCCAACGAGCTATTGCCGCCGCTTCGTTGAGAATTTCTCCAAGGTTGCTAAACCTCTAACTGAACTCCTCAAGAAAGATAAAAAGTTCGAGTGGACTCCACAGTGCGAGATCAGTTTTCAGGAACTGAAAAGACGCCTGACATCTGCCCCCGTACTGGTACCACCAGACTTCTCCAAGGACTTTATTATCTATTGCGACGCCTCACGACAAGGACTAGGTTGCATACTCATGCAAGATCGTCAGGTAATTGCCTATGCTTCACGGCAATTACACCCACATGAGGAAAATTATCCTACACATGATCTAGAGCTTGCAGCTGTAGTCCATGCACTTAAAACCTGGCGACATTACCTTCTCGGTAATCGTTGCGAGATCTTCACCGATCACCAAAGTTTGAAATATATCTTCACCCAACCAGATTTGAACCTCAGGCAAAGACGCTGGGTCGAGTTGATCTCGGATTACGACTTAGGAATAACTTACACCCCGGGCAAAGCCAACGTCATGGCTGATGCACTAAGTCGTAAGTCCTATTGTAACAACCTGATGTTACAACGAAGTCAACCACTTCTCCATGAGGAATTTCGTAAGCTTAATCTTCACATTGTTCCTCGAGGATTCCTATCCACCCTGGTGGCGAAACCTACCCTTATGGATCAAATCATAGCTGCCCAGAAGCGTGATAAGGGCATATCCCGGATTAAGGAAAACATTGCTAGCGGAGTTGCTAAATGTTTTTCCATGGATAAGCGGGGTGCTGTCTTCTTTGAGAACCGTTTGGTGGTTCCCAAGAAACAACATCTACGCCAGTTGATCCTTAAGGACGCTCATGATTCCCCTCTCACCATTCATCCCGGTAGTACTAAGATGTATCAAGACCTACGCCAGAGGTTTTGGTGGACTAGGATGAAGAGAGAAATCGCTCAATACATTGCTAGCTGCGACGTTTGTCGTCGTGTTAAAGCAGAGCATCAACGGCCTGCTGGCACCCTTCAACCTTTGGCTATCCCTGAATGGAAATGGGATAAAATCAGTATGGATTTCATCACTGGGTTTCCCAGGACCAAGAGAGGGAATAATGCCATCTTGTCGTGATCGACCGACTTTCCAAAGTAGCCCATTTCCTACCTGTTCGTGAGAGTATTACCGCTAGCCAGCTAGCTGATTTATACATCTCCTGAATAGTGTCTCTTCATGGTGTCCCATTGGAACTTAACTCAGACCGTGGGAGTCTCTTCACCTCTCGATTTTGGGAAAGTTTCCAAAATGCTATGGGAACTCGTCTCTCTTTTAGTACCGCCTTCCATCCTCAATCAAGTGGTCAAGTAGAGCGAGTCAATCAAATTCTGGAAGATATGCTCCGAGCTTCTGTTATCTCGTTCGGAATGAGTTGGGAGAAATGCCTTCCATTCGCGGAGTTTGCTTATAACAATAGTTACCAAGCTAGCTTGGGCAAGGCTCCTTTCGAAGTTATCTATGGACGAAAATGTCAAACGCCTCTTAACTGGTCAGAAACCGGGGAAAGACAACTCTTTGGCTCGGATATGATTCAGGAAGCAGAAGAGCAGGTTCGCGTTATTCGTGAGAAATTGAAAACAGCCCAATCTCGTCAAAAGAGTCAATATGATCGTAAACATAAGCCTATGACTTACGAAGTCGACGAGAAGGCTTACCTTTAGGTTACTCCGTTAAAGGGAACCCATGGTTTCGGTATCAAAGGCAAATTGGCTCCTCGTTACATTGGACCCTTTCGTATTCTTGCCAAACGAGGAGAAGTTGCCTACCAATTCAAACTACCCCCGCATCTTTCCAGAGTTCACAATGTCTTCCACGTTTCACAACTCAGGCATTGCTTCGCGGATCCTATCCGTGGAGTGGACCACGAAACGCTTGATCTACAAGATAACCTCTCTTATCGGGAGTATCCTGTTCGTATCCTTGATCAAGCCGAGCGTACCACTCGACGGCATAATATCAAGTTTCTCAAGGTTCAATGGTCACATCATTCCGAGGAAGAAGCCACTTGGGAAAGGGAGGATCGACTTCGACTCGAGTACTCCACCTTCTTTCCAGAGGATCCTAAATCTCGGGACGAGATTCTTTTGAGTGGGGGTGAGTTGTCACACCCTAGCTAGTCCATGCATTAGAGTGTGCATCATGTTTACTTTTCATCAGAAACTTGAAATGGGAAAGGCAGAACCCCCAGCACTCCTCTTGAAATCAACTAGGGTTTACTAAAAATATTTTCAATGAACCTGAAATGCCCTTCTAAAATGTTCACCCTCTTTGCCTTGGGTTAGAACCTCTGGCAAAATAGGTGCACAATTTTCTAGGTCAACAAAAGGTCACTGGATTAAATCATATGTATGTTGCCTTTGGACATTTAAATGCTAATAAATATTTTAAATGTTCAAATAATTCTGGAAGTAAATGTTTTCTGTTAGGAATAATCCCAACAGAGCCCACAATTATTTTCAGAATTTTAGAAAGTGCCTAGGTATTTTAAATAAAGCCCTAAAGCTATAGAAAAAAATAGAAAAAGAAAAATAGAAACAGAAAAACTTACCTGGCGCCACCCACCAGGCCCACCTGCCGGCCCAGCCCAGCCACCGCGCCAGCGAGCAGCTTGGCTTGGCCAAGCAGGCATGTGCTCGACGGCGGGCACCGCATGCGCGCCACGCAGCTGCCGCCGCCTCGCCGCTCCCCTCGTCGACCTGTCGACGTGGGATGAACTCCCGTGCATCCCCCGACCTCGCAGACACCGCACTTCCCCCCTGGTTCCTCTCTCTCGCTCTTTCTCCGCCATGGCCGACGCTGCCGAGCTCGAGCCACCGTGAAACCCCGTCCACCGTCGTCCCCGTGTTGCTCCACCGTGTCCTGAAGCTCCGCCACTTCCTCCTCGACCGCTCCACCAAGCCACGCCCCGCCGGAGGCCTGCAAACGACTCCACCGAGCTCGTCTTCAACCTCGGGCTGCCCAGATCGCCTCCGCCGCCCCGCTTGCTCCGGCTCGTCCCCGACCGCGCCGTCTGCTTCTACGTGACCGCCGTGAGCTGCTGCACCTCCCCATCCTCTCCGCTCTCCTTCTCGTGCACCACAACGAGCACACGAAGCTCACCCGCACGCGCCGCCGTGGAGCTCGTCGCCGACGTGTCTCCGGCCAAACTCCGGCCACGCCACCTAGTCTAACCACTCCACCGCATCCCTAGGGGCACAACGCACCTCACCACATGCCCCGCCGTGCCCCGTAGCCTCGGGCTCACTTTCACCCGACTCTGGCGACCGCAAAGCTCGTCACCGGCGACGTTTCCGGCCATCCCGAGCCCAACCACCACCACCAAACGCCGCGGTTCGTTCCCAGCTACCCGTAGCTGCTCTCCGCGCACCAAATGGTGCCCTGTGGGCGATTTCCGCAGCGTGCCTCCGTGTCTGGCCTCGCCGGCGGCTAAACGCCGGCAGGCTTTGACCCCCTGACCAGCGAGGTTAACCTGCTGACGTGGGTTACCTCCCCCCTCTCTCTCACCGACATGCGGGCCCCGCCTGCCGGGGTAGCTGATCCACGGACACCTATGGGACCGGCGAACCGGGTCCCTTTCGGTTCGGCGGGGGGCGGAGGTTGCGCAAAGAGCAGATCGAGGCGAAGCACGCGAGCGATTTACCCAGGTTCGGGCCGCACGGATGCGTAAAACCCTACTCCTGCTTGGTGGTTTGCACTCGGGCCTCCTTTTATATGCTCAAGGGGTTACCGACATAGAGCAACGGGAGTCGAGGGCAAAAATGGAAAGGTGCCGTAGTAGGGGCAGCTAGGCGCTGTAGCAGGCACAGCTACCTGCTACAATGCTATCATACCTAACCCTGACGGCAGGGGACAAGGGCATTAAATGCCCGTCTGTGTCGCCTAAACAGTACAGGAAGAGGCTTGCTAGGGACGCCACCGTTAGCCACGGTGGTTATCTTGTCAGCGCCTGCCCGCCACCGTGCACCCCTAGCTGCACGGCCTCCTACCACGTGTGCTTAGTAGGGTCCCAGAGCGACGCGTGGTGGGTGTGCTGGAGCATGGGCACGAAGTGGGGGTTTCCCGCGGCAAGCTCCTTGCCGCGGTCGTCGTCTTGTCGCGTCCGGGAGCTTGTCGCTCACCGGGCCTTGTCGGGGCGCGTGGGGCGCCGCGGCAAGTTTTCTTGGTACGCCTTGGTTGGCCTTCCCGGCAAGCGCCTCTTGCCGGGGCCTTGGGACGCTTCTGATAGCCTTCCCGGCAAGCTCCTCTTGCCGGGGTCTTGTCTTCTTCCCGGCAAGCTCCTCTTGTCGGGGTCTTGTCTTGAGTGCTTTGTTCTTGGATGGCCTTCAAGGTAGCCGCGGAGAGTCTTGGCGGTCACCCGACAAGCCTTGCCGCGGGGATGCTGCGACTGCCCGTGCACGAGTTCGGTGTACTAAGGGTACCCCTACTCTAGTACACCGACAGGAGCCCCCGGGCCTGGGCCAGACACGGTGCCGAGCGCTGTTGGGCCAGGCCCAAAACAGTGCACGGGCACGCGCGGCCTAGGTCACGCCGAATATCTCTCCGCTTCTACCGCGCATGCCCGTAACGGCACGCGCCAAACGCGGCGTCGTGGGCAACGTGGGCGGCGTGCGCGGGGCTAAACCCCGCGAGCATGCGCCAGGCCATGATGAAGGGGACGGTTCACGCCCTCCTCCTTAAACGGAGGTAGGCGTGGGGGCGTGGCGCATTTACTGGACGGGGCTGGTGCGCGGTTTCCGAGGCGCCCACTCCCCGCGATCACGGGGTGGGGCGAGGCCGCCCCATTCGTCGCCTCGGTTCCGCGTCCTTGCCACGTGGCTCACATGCGCTTGGAGTCGCGGACGGTGGAAGTGGGAAGCTGGGCCGCCGCGAGCAGAGGCAGCGGGTTGGCCCCGACCCCCTGCTCTTCTCGTGCCTTGATTCGCCGAGCGGGGCGGCCGAGCCCTCACCTTGCTCCTTTATAAGGAGCGGGAGAGGGGCACAGAAGCCCGCACTCTCCCATCTCCTCCTTTCTTCAGCTTCTGCTTCCCTTCCTCTCTTTCGTCATGGAGAGGGGGAATCCTGGCCCTTCATCGGTGGCGGCGAGGGTCGCCGCCAGACAGCGCCCTCCTCCCTCTCCCGCGCTCGTGGTGGCGGAGCCGACCACAAGGGGAAGAGGGGGGGGCGAGGTCGTGGACGAGGGCGAGGACGAGGTCGAGGCGCTCGGGGAAGAGGCGGACGGGGTGGCGCGCCAGCTTCGCCCCCGCCGGCGGTTCCTCCCCCCACGGCGGTCCATATAGGGGACGACCCTCGCGAGTTCCTCGTCAGGCTGCGCCGGGCGCCTCGTCGTCGCCTCTGGCTCCCAGCCCCGTTCGCAAGCGCGATGGAGCTGGACCCGCCCGAGACGCTGAGGCTGCACATGAGGGGCTGTGGGATCAGCGGCACGCGAGTCCGCGTTGTATCCCCAGCCCCTAATGTGATGTATCTTGATCGAGGGTGGAAGACGTTCGCCCGTACCCACAGCTTGATGGAGGGGTTCACCCTCCATTTTAAGTTAATGGAGGGCGATCTCCTCTCCGTCAAGGTCTTCGGGTGCTTCGGCACTCGGGCGAAGTGCTGCGTGGACAGCTCCTCCGATAGCACAGGCTCCTCCTCGAGCGAGAGTGACGAGGAGGAGCGCGACAGCGATGATGAGGGTAGCGGGCGGCGGGATGGCGGGTCCGACTAGGTGTCGGGCGCCGCTCCGTGCGGCACCGGCGACCCAATCATCCGCGTCGCCGGCTCCTTGAACTCCCCGGGGGCGTCTCCTTGGGCGGCTGGCGTAGGGAGGCTGCGGAAGGGGAAGAGGGCTGGCGACAGGGCCGTCAGGTCGGAGTACGAGGGCGTGGTGCCCTCAACAGCGTGCTGACGTCCTGCCGCCCCGTCTTCGAGCCCCGCTTCCGGCGTCGCCATCACTGTCAAGCCCTCGGTCGGCCTCCCGGATGCTCTCTTGGTGTCTTCTGGCACCTGTAACTCGCCTAGGCGCCCCTTTTGTCCTTTTCGCCTCCTTGACCTACCTCCTGAAGAGAGGGACAGAAAAAGGGGATTACAGGCACCTTATCTTTTTAATTTGTAAGCCCTCGGGCCTTAGCTGCATTTAAAACTTGTAATCCTCTCTTTCATGTTTTTCACCCTCTATGGACTGTACCTGAGTGGGATGTTTTTTAATGAAAAGGGGATGTTTGCCGGGTTATTTGCCTCGCGGGTCGAACCCACGCCAAGGAGCAAACCCTTGGTATCTCTCGGACAGACACTTCATCTCCCGGCAACAGGCCCTGCCGCCTTCCCACGTCGCTCGACCTTCCTCGCGCCTTTGACGGAGGCGGGAACGAGGTGGGTGCGGCCCCTTCGTTTCATCCCTTTGCTGCCGCGACTACGACCAAACTTGGCCCCGGGAACGCGCTCCGGGGCCTAGAGTCGGGGGAGCACGGCAGTTTTCGGGAAGAAACGCGGTTTCACATTCCCCAGTCCATAAGAGGATGCATGATGAGGGATGAAAGACTTATCTGATATCGCAGCCCCCGGCAACTTTGGCTTGCCGGGAACAAACCTTGGTACTCGCAGCCCCCGGCAACACTGGCTTGCCGAGGCTCGGGTGCCGGCGCGCCCTTCTTCTCCTTTTCGTCTTCAAGCGATCTGGCCAGGATATGCGAGCCCTGCGAACGAAAGAGAAGCAAAGGGACGGACACTCGACCTCTAAGTTAGGGGTTAGCCGCTGTTAGGCACTATCAACCCTAACCAAGGACGAGACTCAACCTAGCATGCATGCTATAACCCCGGGGTATGCAGCGCTTCATTTTCTGGTGCTCAGGGTTTGCGCCTGGCTTTGTATAAAGGATTACATGCAACAGCGGCAAGACTTGTACAAAAGGGTGGTTGCCGGGCAGGGCCCGACAACCGCGCCTTACGGGTAAAACTTACGAAGATGCTCGATGTTCCAGGAGTTGCTCACTGGGATGCCATCTTCGGTCTCTAGGCGGACAGCGCCAGGCCTAGTGACTCGTTTCACCCGGTAAGGGCCTTCCCACTTCGGCATCAACTTGTTGGAATTCTTGGCCGACTGAACGCGCCGAAGAACAAGGTCGCCTTCCTCGAGACTTCTGGCATTAACTTTGCGGCTATGGTAGCGGCGCAAAGCTTGCTGGTAGCGAGCAGCTCGCACAGCAGCCTGAAGACGATCTTCCTCAAGGAGCAGCGCGTCATCTTGTCGCAGCCGCTCTTGCTCAAGCTCATCATAGGCGAGCACTCGAGGTGACCCGTATACGAGTTCCGTGGGGATAACTGCTTCCGCTCCATAGACTAGAGCGAAAGGTGTCTGGCCAGTGGCTCGATTTGGCGTCGTTCTGATCAACCAAAGAACCACCGGCAGCTCCTCGATCCAGTTTCTTCCGCACTTGTGCAGTTTGTCGAAAGTTCTGGTCTTGAGCCCGCGCAGTACTTCAGCATTTGCCCTCTCCGCTTGACCGTTGCTTCTCGGGTGAGCAACAGAAGCGAAGCAGACCTTGGCGCCGAGATCTTGGACGTACTGCATGAAGGCGTGGCTTGTGAATTGTGTACCGTTGTCGGTGATTATCCTGTTAGGGATCCCGAAGCGGCAAACAATCGACCTGAAGAACTTGACTGCTGACTGTGCGGTCACCTTCCTCACTGGTTCCACTTCCGGCCACTTTGTGAACTTGTCGATTGCAACGTACAAGTACTCAAAGCCCCCGACAGCACGGGAAAGGGGCCGAGGATGTCGAGCCCCCAGACCGAAAATGGCCAGGATAAAGGGATCGTCTGGAGAGCTTGAGCTGGCTGGTGTATCTGCTTGGAATGGAACTGGCACGCTTCACACTTGGTTACTTGTGCAGTTGCATCCTGGAGGGCTGTTGGCCAGAAGAAACCTTGCCGGAATGCTTTGCCGACAAGGGCTCTCGCGCCAATGTGGTGGCCACATATGCCTCCATGTATCTCTGCCAACAGCTTTTGTCCATCTTCCCGGGGAATACACCTCAATTTCACACCGTTGAGTCTTCTTCTGTACAGTGTCTTGTCGACGAACTGGTACATACTCGACTGCCGGGCTACTCTTTCGGCTTCTTCTTGCTCTTCGGGAAGCTCTCCTGTCTGAAGGAAATGGACAATCTGCTGTGCCCATGCTGGAGCTTGTGGCTCGACAACAAGGACTAAAGGCAATTCTGCGGCTGCGAGAACGTCCGCTTCGACGGCAAGAACCTCCTGTTCTGCCGAAGCTTGACGTTCCCCGGCAAGCTTGCCGGAGCGAAACTCGTCGGGAGCTTCTGCTACAACGGAACAAGCCCTAGGGCTTGCCGGAGCAGACTGCTCCTCAGCGGTCTTGGAGTTGATCTTGGGGGTTGCTGCGGGAATATCCGCTTCTACGGCAAGAGCCTGTGGCTCTGCCGGAGCGTGACGCTCCCCGACAAGCTTGCCGGAGCAAAACTTGTCGGGAGCTTCTGCTACAACGGAACAAGCCCTAGGGCTTGCCGGAGCGGACTGCTCCTCAGCACTCTTGGCGTTGATCTTGGGGACCTTCTTGGCGGCGGCTTCGGGAAGCTCTGCCGGCAAATAGTCACCAGAAACCAACTTCCACTTCTTGCTCTGTCCAGTTGATGGCGTCACGGACGGTTGAGTCAGCTTGAGCACAAAGGTCCCTGGTTCCACAGGCAACTTAAGTGCAGCGCTTTTTTACAGGCCATCGGCGATGGCGTTCTGAGCTCTTGGAACGTGTTCCATCGGTAGGCCGTCAAAACGCTCTTCTAGCTTTCTCACTTCGTCGATGTAAGCTTCCATCAATGGACTTTGATAACTCTTGTTTACTTGGCGGACGACAAGCTGTGAGTCACCCCTGACAATGAGCTTCTTGACCCCAAGGTCTGCCGCGATCCGGAGACCGACAAGCAAGCCTTCATACTCTGCAGTATTATTTGTTGCTTGCTCCTTGGGGAAGTGCATCTGGACTACGTACTTGAGGTGCTCTCCGGCGGGCGCGACAAGCAGCACGCCAGCGCCGGCGCCTTGCAGCGAAAAGGCACCATCAAAGTACATCAGCCACTCTCTGCTCGCTTCTTTGCCGGGGCGGCATCTTCACTGTCAGATTCTTCCGCTCCGGTCTTCTCTCCGGGGAGTCTCCTCCCTTCCTCAGCGCGTGCACACTTGTCGGCCAGGGCATATAGCTCGCTGACGTCTCTAATCCTGCACATCGCCATCTCCTCCCGCATCCTGCGGTTACGCACGTTCTGATGGAACGCGCTGATGACCGCGGCGGGGTGGACGTCTGGGATGTTGTACTGCACACGGCTGAACCTCTGAATGTACTTGCGCAGGGGCTCTCCTTCCTTCTGGACGAGCAGATGAAGATCGCTCTCTTGGCCATGAGGCTTGTGGCCGCCCGTAAAGGCGCCGACAAACCGATGGCATAGATCAGCCCAGGAGGATATGGAGTTGTCCGGCAAGTGCATGAGCCAGGACCTGACGTTGGGCTCGAGCACCAACGGGAAGTAGTTGGCAAGGATCTTGTCGTCCCGCCCCCCAGCTGCCTGCACCGCGATGGTGTAGATGCTGAGGAACTCCGACGGATGCGACTTGCCGCCGTACTTCTCTGGCACATCTGGTTTGAAGTTCTTCGTACTGGGCCACTGGACTTGCCGCAGCTCACGAGTGAACGCAGGGCAACCTACCGTGTACGGCAAGTCACCTGGTTCCCCTGGCGCACGCATGTCAACGGAGGGCCCAGCGCGCCGGTCTGACTGACGTCGCGCTTCTCTCCGGCGCTCGATGCGAGTGCGAGCGTCTTCCCGCTGTCGCTCTTGAAGAACATGGCGCTGATCGTGACGGGCTCGCGGATCTGACGACGCGGTGGAGTCACTGTCGAGGTGGATCCGGCGAGTCGGCGATCTTGGCCTTCGGGGTGGGGAGTGCACAGTAGTTGCACCCCCATCGGTCTTGTCGCCACCGGTTCGCGCCTGGCTGACTCGCTGCGGCTGCGACGTGCTCGGCTGCTGGGGAGTGTCACCGTTGGCGAAGCCGATGAGACTCTGGATAGTGGCCCTCCAGTCGTCGATCTTGTCCGCCGCTGGAGGGTAGTCTAGGAGCAGCTGAGCTCGCGCCAGAGCTTCTGCTGCGGTGGCGGGTGGCGGTAGCGAATGGTGCGAGGAGCGGGAAATGCTCGGACTTCTAACCATGTTAGAAGGAGCAATATCCCGTCCAGGCGACCGTGTCTCGCTCGCGCCAGCAGGTTGGCGTGCATGGTGGTCCGGAGCGCTCCGAGATCCACCAGCCCGATCTGGATCCAGCGAACGCATGGTACCGTGAGTACCATGACGCTGCCGGTCCCGCGCCTCCTGAGACGGGCGCGGTGCATGCACGGACGCCGAGGTCTTGGAGTGCGCCCGGTCGTTGGGGGAGCCGGCTATGCCTCCGACGGGAAGCGCAGCCTTGTCCTTGGACCTGGCAGCACCGCGAGCTCCCTCGTCAACGCCCGTTCTTCCGCCGGCATCCGCCCCACCAACCGTTTTCTCCGGCGGTGGCTGGCTCGGCATGGACGGAGCAGCTGCCTCAGAAACCTTCTTCTTCGGTGGCATGTTGACGAAGATGATGAAGATCTAGGTCGCGAGAACGCCGGATCTGGTTCACACCACCTCGACGCCCCCTACCTGGCGCGCCAAAGATGCCGGGGTAGCTGATCCACGGACACCTATGGGACCGGCGGACCGGGTCCCTTTCGGTTCGGCGGGGGGCGGGGGTTGCGCAAAGAGCAGATCGAGGCGAAGCACGCGAGCGATTTACCCAGGTTCGGGCCGCACGGATGCGTAAAACCCTACTCCTGCTTGGTGGTTTGTATTGATTTCTAGCTCGGAGTGCGGAGTGCTACAGTACTCTCCGGCTGCTAACGAGATCGAGCGTGGCTTCCTTGAGAAGGCTCTCTCACGTGCGTGTGTGCGTAATGGCTCACCCCCCACTCCGTTGCACTCGGGCCTCCTTTTATATGCTCAAGGGGTTACCGACATAGAGCAACGGGAGTCTAGGGCAAAAATGGAAAGGTGCCGTAGTAGGGGCAGCTAGGCGCTGTAGCAGGCACAGCTACCTGCTACAATGCTATCATACCTAACCCTGACGGCAGGGGACAAGGGCATTAAATGCCCGTCTGTGTCGCCTAAACAGTACAGGAAGAGGCTTGCTAGGGACGCCACCGTTAGCCACGGTGGTTATCTTGTCAGCGCCTGCCCGCCACCGCGCACCCCTAGCTGCACGGCCTCCTGCCACGTGTGCTTAGGAGGGTCCCAGAGCGACGCGTGGTGGGTGTGCTAGAGCGTGGGCACGAAGTGGGGGTTTCCCGCGCCGCGGTCGTCGTCTTGTCGCGTCCGGGAGCTTGTCGCTCACCGGGCCTTGTCGGGGCGCGTGGGGCACCGCGGCAAGTTTTCTTGGTACGCCTTGGTTGGCCTTCCCGGCAAGCGCCTCTTGCCGGGGCCTTGGGACGCTTCTGATAGCCTTCCCGGCAAGCTCCTCTTGTCGGGGTCTTGTCTTCTTCCCGGCAAGCTCCTCTTGCCGGGGTCTTGTCTTGAGTGCTTTGTTCTTGGATGGCCTTCAAGGTAGCCGCGGAGAGTCTTGGCGGTCACCCGGCAAGCCTTGCCGCGGGGATGCTGCGACTGCCCGTGCACGAGTTTGGTGTACTAAGGGTACCCCTACTCTAGTACACCGACACCGCCCGACTAATTACCCTGTTAGTGCTAACTAAATAGGTTGGTTTAATTAGTATAGCCACTGACTAGTGGGCCCTGCCCAGTAATTAGGCTAACTAAACGTAGTTAGTGCACTGAGAGGCTAACAGAAGGGGCCCACCAGTCAAGTTTGACCTGGCTGGCGCCTTTGACCTGCTGACGTCACCCTAACGCATTGCTGACGCCGTAATTGATTTTCTGGATTTATTTTTATACAGGAAATTCCAAAAAATAGTTCAAACTTCAAAAATTCATAGAAATTCAACCATAGCTCCAAATGAGATAAATTATATATGAAAAATTATCAGAAAAATTCAATCTATCCATCTGTAATGGTTTCATGCATGACAAAACAAGTTTAACTTGCTGTTTAGGCAGAATAAGGTAATGCACTATAAATGCCATGTTTAATGAGCTAATATTTGAATCATTGATTCAAATGAGTTCATCCCTTTCTATTTTAGTTTGCATTAGGCCAAGACACAATCATATTGCCATGTCATAGCATGCATCATATTGTTGCATATTGTCGTGTGTTGATTGTGTTCTGATGTGTTCTCCGTGGTAGGTTCTGCCTCCGAGGATATTCACGAGTATCCAACTGAAGGGCAGTATCCCGCTACCACTCCATCAGGCAAGCAACCATTGATCATTCTGATACAAACCCATGTTCTCGCTTCTGCTCTTATTTACTGAATTAAGACAACGCGATTCAAACTGCTGTGTGCTACGGTAGTTGAACCCTTATCCTCTGCATGACCTGTCATTGCCACAGTAACTAGATGAAACCCACTAGCATGTGTAGGTGTTGTTTGAGCCATGTTTTGTGATTCCTACCTTGCTATGCCTGCTATGCTTAGAGTTGTGTCAGGTCTGGTTCATCTGGGTGATGGGCTAGAGTGAAATGCTTATGCCGGTAATGTGAGGGATGTGTTGAACATGTTTTGGTAAAGGTATCAATGAGAGGCCATGTAGGAGTACATGGTGGGTTGTTTCATTGAGGCCGTCCCTAAGAACTGAGATTTGTATGCGTGATTTAAGATTCAGCTACTACCACACATTGGGCCCTGAAATATGACCCGGCTCGACTTACTGACCCCTCTCGCCTCTGTTCAGGAGTTGCAACTAGTTTCTGGTGTTTGTAGGACATGTGTTGGCGGCCGTGCGTAGCGCTGACCCTAGGGGTGGGCTATGATGCGGTAGATACACTGTGGCCGGGTATGCCGGGCGCCCGTTTGGCATCTCGGGACCCTGTACACATCGTTTGGGGCCGTTGAGGACACCCCGGCCAGATTTCCTTGCGGATGGAACCTGAATAGGCGATAAAACCTGAACTAGAGACTTGTGAGGTTAGTCAGGTCATGGTCTACACCCACGTCGGTTTTCGCTTGAAGTCTGCCGAGCACATGTCGTGTGCAGACGCTAAGTGGTGGAAACATGTGTGACGAAGTACACCCCTGCAGGGTATAAAACTATTTGAATAGCCGCGTCCGCGGTAAAAGACTACTTGGTTGCCTATACAGTTCATAGACAAGTTAATGGATACTACTAAAAGACTCAAGATAAGTGTGAGTACCGAGGATGGCCCTCTCGTAGGATGACGAGGGAGGATCCCCGGTGGAGTATTGTGTTGGTGAGTAGTGGACTCGTGTGCGAAAACTATTTTACTAGTGATGTTCCGTAGGATAGCTTAGCCAAGAGTCAAAGCTGGCTTGCTGCAAATAACCCCACCTCCTTCTTGAGAATAAGCATGTATAGTAGGTTCTGATGTAAGACTTGCTGAGTACCTTTGTACTCATGTTTGCTTATTTATTGTCTTCAGACGACAACACTGCCCCCTCCGATGGGTTTTATGTAGACCTTGACGTCGACGAGTGACTAGCCACCCAGGTGGTGATCCCGGCCATGGAGGGCCCTATGTAGATAGACAGGCTTCGAGAAGCCTTCTTTCTTTTTAGAGTCTGTACTCAGACTAGTTGCTTCCGCATGTGCATGTATGATTGTATGACTTGAGTGTCGGGTCATGTGACCCCTATCTGTATGACATGTTATGTATGGCTCTCTGGAGCCCTTTAAATAAAGTACTTGAGTTGTAGAGTTTTGTTGTGATGCCATGTTGTATGTACTCATATCGGGCATATTGTGTGTATGATTGAAATGCTTGGTATGAGTGGGATCCGACAATCTAGTTGTTTATCCTTGGCAGCCTTTCTTATGGGGAAATGTAGTCTAGTGTTCCTCGAGCCATAGTGGTCTGCTACAGCCCGGTTCACCGGAGTCCTGCTAGCCCAGCACTACTGTTTAGGACACTTGACTGGCCGGCATGTGTTTCACTTCGTTCCTATGTCTGTCCCTTCGGGGAAATGTCACGCGGTGACTTCCGGAGTCCTGCCTAGCCTGCTACAGCCCGGGATCCCCGGAGTCCTGTTAGCCCAGTGCTACAGCCCGGAATCACTCGTTGATGACCGACATGCTCGATGTGATTCATGTATGCCTGTCTCCATAGGTTTGTGCCGCTTTGGGTTCACGACTAGCCATGTCGGCCCGGGTTCTCTGTCATATGGATGCTAGCGACACTATCATATGCGTGAGCCAAAAGGCGCAAACGGTCCCAGGCCATGGTAAGGCGACACCCATGGGATACCGTGCGTGAGGCCGCAAAGTGATATGAGGTGTTACCGGCTAGATCGATGTGACTTGGAATCGGGGTCCTGACAGCGTTGGCATCAGAGCCGGACTGCTTGTAGGTTCGTTGAGCCAAACTGGTCGATGTCAAGTCTAGAAATGCTTCAGTTATATGTAGAGGAATTGATTGTGGAAGGGAACGTAAGGTTCTTTTACTCCTTTACCTATGCTTCTGATCTGAGTCATTCTCTCCTCATTCAACGTGGGTTAAGGACTAGGCTCTCTTCTTCTATCAGGTTCACGTGTTACTAATCCGTAGTAGCTTATAGGATTGTTGTTACAAGTCCCAGTTCAGTTTCTACTATTCTTGGTATGTTGCTAATTGAATCAGAACCTTCATATGATGTTGTTGAGTGGTATTGTGAACCGTTGTGGATGTCTCAAATCTTTTTCTGAGCATTTACAACCGTTATGCTGTCCAATTTTCCCTAGAAATTCTAATGTCTTTGCATTGTGGTTGTGCTTTCAGATGGCCAACCGTGTTCAAAACCAAGTGGTTCGCCTGACCAGGTGCCTCGACGTGCCCGGTCATACTGCTATGTTAGTCCGGGTCATGATCGAGACGGGTTACCGTTGGTATCCCGGATACACTGTCGAAGAGCAGTTCTGCGACTTTAATCAAAGCCAGTATTTCTGCACCGTCAGGATATTTCCTTCTTATCCTGGATCTACCGAGCCCCTTCACTGTTCCTATGGACTCGGGGTTACCGTTGAGATGGCTGTGCAGGATGCTGCCTATTCCATGATGACCATCATGCGAGTCCGGACTAGCCTGCTTCGGAACACCGACTTCCGTTACATGCCAGCTTCACTTCCGGGAGCGCAAGGGTATCTTCGGGCTATTTATGCTGACTCCACTCAGGAGGACTCATTAACTCGTACCACTGCTGAGATGCTCGAAGATAAGGACCGAGAGAATCGGGCCTTGAGGCTGGAGCTTTTCAATACCCGTGCTGATCATTGGGCCACATTGACTCGGTTTGCACCTGCGGTGCAAGCTGGATGTATGGATACAAGGGATCTGTATCCTGTGAGATCAGCTCTGCCAGACATGGTGGATTGGCGTGATGTGGGAGGCATCACCCCACCCCGTGGTCCCCGCAGGCCACCGTTTGTTGGTCCAAGACCTCATCCTAGCCCCTATGGTCCACAGGCTCCTCAGGACCGTCTGTTTCCGGATGATCACGTTGAACTTCCAGGCTATGGAGGTGACTTCTATGAGAACTACTACGGAGCTGTCTGAGATAGTAGTAGTACCACTAGTATTGTAGTAGTTGTATCTCCACTGTCCTGTGTGACTTGTGGAATATGACTTTGCGTGTAATCGATTCCGGAGGTGTAGACAAATAATGTATAGGAGCTTGGAATGCCTCCGATGAGATGTAACGTCTTTCATCATAGTTGTACTGTAGCCTGGGCTTGTACTAAACTATGTATGATGTGTATGACCGTTGGTATATATATGGCAGTTTTATATTACCATGACATACGGATGAACATCTCTACATTCCGTGTTATCCATTACATTCTGCACTTCCTTGCTAAGTTGAGCCATCCTTGTCTAAACCGTTGTCTTGTTTTCTCCTAGGATGGTCAACACCCACAGCAACCCTGCTGCCCCGGAGTAGGGGGAAGCCAGTGCAGCTAGAGGTGAAAATCTGCCTCACCCGCCTTCTTTGGCCGAAGTAATGCTGGAGGCGGAAAGAAACAAGCGTGAGACTAACCGTCTGCTGGAGCGGATTGAGCAGAACACTGCACGCCACCCATGAAATGACTTGGTGTCAATCAATGACTTCATCAAGCTGTACCCACCAAAGTTTAACCATTCCGTCGAGCCCCTCGACGCGGATGACTAGCTTCGCAGCATCACCCACAAGCTACGTTCTGCCAACGTAGCTGAAGCTGACAAGGTTACTTATGTTGCCTATCACCTCGAAGGCCCTGCTAGCCTTTGGTGGGAAAACTTCGAAGCTATGCGCCCGGTCGGCCAAATCACTACTTGGGCTGAATTCAGTGAGGCTTTCCGTGAGCATCACATTCCGGAAGGTCTCATGGATCGCAAGAGGGAGGAGTTCTATAACTTCACCCAAGGAAGACTGACTGTGGATGCATATAGTCATGAATTTGGGAGTCTGGCACGCTATGCCCCTGAAGAGGTTTCTACTGGCGCTAAGAAGCAGGCAAGGTTCCGCAAGGGACTTAGCCCTGAGCTTCGCCGCGATCTCCGTCTGCACGAGTGCACATCCTTTCAGAAGTTGGTTAATAAAGCCATCAGTGCTGAGACAGGCCAGACTGATTATGACGCTTCACGCAAGCATTCCCGTGATTTTGGCTCTTCATCCGGCTCTGGAGCTCAGAAGCGCCGGGTGTGGATTCCAAGCACGGCACTGCCACCTAGGTTCATCCCGAGGCCATCCTTTGAGGTGCCTCGTCCCAACCAGCAATTTGCACCGCCCAAGCCCTATGGTGGCCCCGCTGCTAATGCTGCTCCACGCCCCAATGTGGTGACATGCTTCAAGTGTGGAGAGCCGGGTCACTATAGTCGAGAGTGCCCCCAGAACAACCCCAATCAAGCTGGAAAGTCCGTTTGCCGTGGTAAGCCCGTGGGGAAGACTTTCTACGCCAAGCCGGCCACCACTGCCCGTGGCCATGTCAATTATGTTTCAGCCGAGGAGGCTCATGAGGATCCTAACGTCGTCCTTGGTACGCTCCTTGTTAACTGCCATCCGGCATATGTTCTTTTCGATACTAGAGCATCTCATTCATTCATATCCGAGAACTATGCTCGACTGCATAACACGACATTCTGTGACATGTCCTCTACCATGGAAATTCAAACCCCTGGCTCTAGATGGCAAACTTCTAGAGTAAGCCATGGGAACGAAATTCTTGTCGACAGACTTGTCTTCCTTGCATCCTTAATAGCTCTCAAGTCCTTCGACATAAACATCATCTTGGGTATGGACTGGATGTCAGCTCATTATGCTAAGATCAATTGTGCCACTAGGACCGTTCAACTTACTCACCCCTCGGGCAAGACAGTTAACGTCTTAACTCAAGTGGCCAAGCGCCAGCTTTACTCTCTAAATGCCAACCCTCTTCCAGACCTTGAGGATGTTTCGGTAGTCCGAGATTTTCCGGATGTCTTTCCAGAAGAACTGCCAGGTGTTCCACCCGACAGGGATGTTGAGTTTGTGATAGACCTTGTTCCAGGAACCGTTCCAATTTCTAGAAGACCCTATAAGATGGCACCCCTAGAACTAGCCGAGCTTAAGAACCAACTCGATGAGTCCTTGAACAAGGGTTTCATCCATCCTAGTTCCTCTCCTTGGGCTTGCCCCGTCCTCTGTTGGAAATATGCCCTAGAGGCAATAATAAATTGATTATTATTATATTTCCTTGTTCATGATAATCGTTTATTATCCATGCTAGAATTGTATTGATAGGAAACTCAGATACATGTGTGGATACATAGACAACACCATGTCCCTAGTAAGCCTCTAGTGGACTAGCTCGTTGATCAATAGATGGTTACGGTTTCCTGACCATGGACATTGGATGTCGTTGATAACGGGATCACATCATTAGGAGAATGATGTGATGGACAAGATCCAATCCTAAGCCTAGCACAAGATCATGTAGTTTGTATGCTAAAGCTTTTCTAATGTCAAGTATCATTTCCTTAGACCATGAGATTGTGCAACTCCCGGATACCGTAGGAGTGCTTTGGGTGTGCCAAACGTCACAACGTAACTGAGTGGCTATAAAGGTACACTACGGGTATCTCCGAAAGTGTCTGTTGGGTTGGCACGAATCGAGACTGGGATTTGTCACTCCGTGTGACGGAGAGGTATCTCTGGGCCCACTCGGTAGGACATCATCATAATGTGCACAATGTGATCAAGGAGTTTATCACGGGATGATGTGTTACGGAACGAGTAAAGAGACTTGCCGGTAACGAGATTGAACAAGGTATCGGGATACCGACGATCGAATCTCGGGCAAGTATCGTACCGATAGACAAAGGGAATTGTATACGGGATTGATTAAGTCCTTGACATCATGGTTCATCCGATGAGATCATCGTGGAGCATGTGGGAGCCAACATGGGTATCCAGATCCCGCTGTTGGTTATTGACCGGAGAACGTCTCGGTCATGTCTGCATGGTTCCCGAACCCGTAGGGTCTACACACTTAAGGTTCGGTGACACTAGGGTTATAAAGGAAGTTTGTATGCGGTAACCCGAAAGTTGTTCGGAGTCCCGGATGAGATCCCGGACGTCACGAGGAGTTCCGGAATGGTCCGGAGGTAAAGATTTATATATAGGAAGTCCTATTTCGGCCATCGGGACAAGTTTCGGGGTCATCGGTATTGTACCGGGACCACCGGAAGGGTCCCAGGGGCCCACCGGGTGGGGCCACTTATCCCGGAGGGTCCCATGGGCTGAAGTGGGAAGGGATCCAGCCCAAAGTGGGCTGGGGAGCCACTTTCCCCTAGGGCCCATGCGCCTAGTGTGGGGGAAACCCTAAAGGAAGAGTCCCAGAAGGGGAAGGCACCTCCTAGGTGCCTTGGGGAGGAGGGATTCCTCCCTTGGCCACCGCCCCCCTAGGAGATTGGATCTCCTAGGGCCAGCGCCCCCCCCTTGGGCTCCCTATATATAGTGGGGAAGGAGGGCCTCTCAAGACACACCTTTTGCCTTTGGTGCAGCCCTTCCCCTCTCCCAAGTCCTTCTCCTCTCCCGCGGTGCTTGGCGAAGCCCTGCAGGATTGCCACGCTCCTCCACCACCACCATGCCGTTGTGCTGCTGCTGGATGGAGTCTTCCTCAACCTCTCCCTCTCTCCTTGCTAGATCAAGGCATGGGAGACATCTTCGGGCTGTACGTGTGTTGAACGCGGAGGTGCCCTCCGTTCGGCACTAGGATCTCCGGTGATTTGGATCACGACGAGTACGACTCCATCAACCCCGTTCTCTTGAACGCTTCCGCTTAGCGATCTACAAGGGTATGTAGATGCACTCTCCTTCCCGTCGTTGCTGGTTTCTCCATAGATAGATCTTGGTGACACGTAGGAAAATTTTGAATTTCTTCTACGTTCCCCAACATCCTCTTCGTCAAGAAGAAGGATGGAACGGATCGAATGGTTGTGGATTACCGACCTGTCAACTTGGTCACCATCAAGAACAAATACCCGCTTCCCAGGATCAACGATCTGTATGATCAGCTCGCTGGATCCTCAGTCTTCTCCAAGATGGATTTGAGGTTGGGCTACCATCAAATCAAAATCAAAAACGGGGACATTCCCAAAACGGCCTTTGTTACCCGTTATGGCCAATACGAGTACACCGTCATGTCCTTCGGTTTAACCAATGCCCCGGCTACCTTCTCTCGGTTAATGAACTCGGTCTTCATGGAGTACTTGGATAAATTCGTCTTAGTATACCTCGATGACATACTCATCTACTCTAAGAATGAAGAGGAACATGCCGTACATCTAAGGCTGGTATTGATGAAACTTCGAGAGCATCGCCTTTATGCCAAATTCTCCAAGTGTGAATTTTGGTTGCCAGAAGTGACCTATCTAGGCCATGTAATCTCTGGTAAGGGTATTGCTGTCAATCCCGAGCGAGTTCAAGCCGTCCTTGATTGGACTCCACCTGAAACGGTCAAGCAAGTTCGGAGTTTCCTTGGCCCAACGAGCTATTGCCGCCGCTTCGTTGAGAATTTCTCCAAGGTTGCTAAACCTCTAACTGAACTCCTCAAGAAAGATAAAAAGTTCGAGTGGACTCCACAGTGCGAGATCAGTTTTCAGGAACTGAAAAGACGCCTGACATCTGCCCCCGTACTGGTACCACCAGACTTCTCCAAGGACTTTATTATCTATTGCGACGCCTCACGACAAGGACTAGGTTGCATACTCATGCAAGATCGTCAGGTAATTGCCTATGCTTCACGGCAATTACACCCACATGAGGAAAATTATCCTACACATGATCTAGAGCTTGCAGCTGTAGTCCATGCACTTAAAACCTGGCGACATTACCTTCTCGGTAATCGTTGCGAGATCTTCACCGATCACCAAAGTTTGAAATATATCTTCACCCAACCAGATTTGAACCTCAGGCAAAGACGCTGGGTCGAGTTGATCTCGGATTACGACTTAGGAATAACTTACACCCCGGGCAAAGCCAACGTCATGGCTGATGCACTAAGTCGTAAGTCCTATTGTAACAACCTGATGTTACAACGAAGTCAACCACTTCTCCATGAGGAATTTCGTAAGCTTAATCTTCACATTGTTCCTCGAGGATTCCTATCCACCCTGGTGGCGAAACCTACCCTTATGGATCAAATCATAGCTGCCCAGAAGCGTGATAAGGGCATATCCCGGATTAAGGAAAACATTGCTAGCGGAGTTGCTAAATGTTTTTCCATGGATAAGCGGGGTGCTGTCTTCTTTGAGAACCGTTTGGTGGTTCCCAAGAAACAACATCTACGCCAGTTGATCCTTAAGGACGCTCATGATTCCCCTCTCACCATTCATCCCGGTAGTACTAAGATGTATCAAGACCTACGCCAGAGGTTTTGGTGGACTAGGATGAAGAGAGAAATCGCTCAATACATTGCTAGCTGCGACGTTTGTCGTCGTGTTAAAGCAGAGCATCAACGGCCTGCTGGCACCCTTCAACCTTTGGCTATCCCTGAATGGAAATGGGATAAAATCAGTATGGATTTCATCACTGGGTTTCCCAGGACCAAGAGAGGGAATAATGCCATCTTGTCGTGATCGACCGACTTTCCAAAGTAGCCCATTTCCTACCTGTTCGTGAGAGTATTACCGCTAGCCAGCTAGCTGATTTATACATCTCCTGAATAGTGTCTCTTCATGGTGTCCCATTGGAACTTAACTCAGACCGTGGGAGTCTCTTCACCTCTCGATTTTGGGAAAGTTTCCAAAATGCTATGGGAACTCGTCTCTCTTTTAGTACCGCCTTCCATCCTCAATCAAGTGGTCAAGTAGAGCGAGTCAATCAAATTCTGGAAGATATGCTCCGAGCTTCTGTTATCTCGTTCGGAATGAGTTGGGAGAAATGCCTTCCATTCGCGGAGTTTGCTTATAACAATAGTTACCAAGCTAGCTTGGGCAAGGCTCCTTTCGAAGTTATCTATGGACGAAAATGTCAAACGCCTCTTAACTGGTCAGAAACCGGGGAAAGACAACTCTTTGGCTCGGATATGATTCAGGAAGCAGAAGAGCAGGTTCGCGTTATTCGTGAGAAATTGAAAACAGCCCAATCTCGTCAAAAGAGTCAATATGATCGTAAACATAAGCCTATGACTTACGAAGTCGACGAGAAGGCTTACCTTTAGGTTACTCCGTTAAAGGGAACCCATGGTTTCGGTATCAAAGGCAAATTGGCTCCTCGTTACATTGGACCCTTTCGTATTCTTGCCAAACGAGGAGAAGTTGCCTACCAATTCAAACTACCCCCGCATCTTTCCAGAGTTCACAATGTCTTCCACGTTTCACAACTCAGGCATTGCTTCGCGGATCCTATCCGTGGAGTGGACCACGAAACGCTTGATCTACAAGATAACCTCTCTTATCGGGAGTATCCTGTTCGTATCCTTGATCAAGCCGAGCGTACCACTCGACGGCATAATATCAAGTTTCTCAAGGTTCAATGGTCACATCATTCCGAGGAAGAAGCCACTTGGGAAAGGGAGGATCGACTTCGACTCGAGTACTCCACCTTCTTTCCAGAGGATCCTAAATCTCGGGACGAGATTCTTTTGAGTGGGGGTGAGTTGTCACACCCTAGCTAGTCCATGCATTAGAGTGTGCATCATGTTTACTTTTCATCAGAAACTTGAAATGGGAAAGGCAGAACCCCCAGCACTCCTCTTGAAATCAACTAGGGTTTACTAAAAATATTTTCAATGAACCTGAAATGCCCTTCTAAAATGTTCACCCTCTTTGCCTTGGGTTAGAACCTCTGGCAAAATAGGTGCACAATTTTCTAGGTCAACAAAAGGTCACTGGATTAAATCATATGTATGTTGCCTTTGGACATTTAAATGCTAATAAATATTTTAAATGTTCAAATAATTCTGGAAGTAAATGTTTTCTGTTAGGAATAATCCCAACAGAGCCCACAATTATTTTCAGAATTTTAGAAAGTGCCTAGGTATTTTAAATAAAGCCCTAAAGCTATAGAAAAAAATAGAAAAAGAAAAATAGAAACAGAAAAACTTACCTGGCGCCACCCACCAGGCCCACCTGCCGGCCCAGCCCAGCCACCGCGCCAGCGAGCAGCTTGGCTTGGCCAAGCAGGCATGTGCTCGACGGCGGGCACCGCATGCGCGCCACGCAGCTGCCGCCGCCTCGCCGCTCCCCTCGTCGACCTGTCGACGTGGGATGAACTCCCGTGCATCCCCCGACCTCGCAGACACCGCACTTCCCCCCTGGTTCCTCTCTCTCGCTCTTTCTCCGCCATGGCCGACGCTGCCGAGCTCGAGCCACCGTGAAACCCCGTCCACCGTCGTCCCCGTGTTGCTCCACCGTGTCCTGAAGCTCCGCCACTTCCTCCTCGACCGCTCCACCAAGCCACGCCCCGCCGGAGGCCTGCAAACGACTCCACCGAGCTCGTCTTCAACCTCGGGCTGCCCAGATCGCCTCCGCCGCCCCGCTTGCTCCGGCTCGTCCCCGACCGCGCCGTCTGCTTCTACGTGACCGCCGTGAGCTGCTGCACCTCCCCATCCTCTCCGCTCTCCTTCTCGTGCACCACAACGAGCACACGAAGCTCACCCGCACGCGCCGCCGTGGAGCTCGTCGCCGACGTGTCTCCGGCCAAACTCCGGCCACGCCACCTAGTCTAACCACTCCACCGCATCCCTAGGGGCACAACGCACCTCACCACATGCCCCGCCGTGCCCCGTAGCCTCGGGCTCACTTTCACCCGACTCTGGCGACCGCAAAGCTCGTCACCGGCGACGTTTCCGGCCATCCCGAGCCCAACCACCACCACCAAACGCCGCGGTTCGTTCCCAGCTACCCGTAGCTGCTCTCCGCGCACCAAATGGTGCCCTGTGGGCGATTTCCGCAGCGTGCCTCCGTGTCTGGCCTCGCCGGCGGCTAAACGCCGGCAGGCTTTGACCCCCTGACCAGCGAGGTTAACCTGCTGACGTGGGTTACCTCCCCCCTCTCTCTCACCGACATGCGGGCCCCGCCTGCCGGGGTAGCTGATCCACGGACACCTATGGGACCGGCGAACCGGGTCCCTTTCGGTTCGGCGGGGGGCGGAGGTTGCGCAAAGAGCAGATCGAGGCGAAGCACGCGAGCGATTTACCCAGGTTCGGGCCGCACGGATGCGTAAAACCCTACTCCTGCTTGGTGGTTTGCACTCGGGCCTCCTTTTATATGCTCAAGGGGTTACCGACATAGAGCAACGGGAGTCGAGGGCAAAAATGGAAAGGTGCCGTAGTAGGGGCAGCTAGGCGCTGTAGCAGGCACAGCTACCTGCTACAATGCTATCATACCTAACCCTGACGGCAGGGGACAAGGGCATTAAATGCCCGTCTGTGTCGCCTAAACAGTACAGGAAGAGGCTTGCTAGGGACGCCACCGTTAGCCACGGTGGTTATCTTGTCAGCGCCTGCCCGCCACCGTGCACCCCTAGCTGCACGGCCTCCTACCACGTGTGCTTAGTAGGGTCCCAGAGCGACGCGTGGTGGGTGTGCTGGAGCATGGGCACGAAGTGGGGGTTTCCCGCGGCAAGCTCCTTGCCGCGGTCGTCGTCTTGTCGCGTCCGGGAGCTTGTCGCTCACCGGGCCTTGTCGGGGCGCGTGGGGCGCCGCGGCAAGTTTTCTTGGTACGCCTTGGTTGGCCTTCCCGGCAAGCGCCTCTTGCCGGGGCCTTGGGACGCTTCTGATAGCCTTCCCGGCAAGCTCCTCTTGCCGGGGTCTTGTCTTCTTCCCGGCAAGCTCCTCTTGTCGGGGTCTTGTCTTGAGTGCTTTGTTCTTGGATGGCCTTCAAGGTAGCCGCGGAGAGTCTTGGCGGTCACCCGACAAGCCTTGCCGCGGGGATGCTGCGACTGCCCGTGCACGAGTTCGGTGTACTAAGGGTACCCCTACTCTAGTACACCGACAGGAGCCCCCGGGCCTGGGCCAGACACGGTGCCGAGCGCTGTTGGGCCAGGCCCAAAACAGTGCACGGGCACGCGCGGCCTAGGTCACGCCGAATATCTCTCCGCTTCTACCGCGCATGCCCGTAACGGCACGCGCCAAACGCGGCGTCGTGGGCAACGTGGGCGGCGTGCGCGGGGCTAAACCCCGCGAGCATGCGCCAGGCCATGATGAAGGGGACGGTTCACGCCCTCCTCCTTAAACGGAGGTAGGCGTGGGGGCGTGGCGCATTTACTGGACGGGGCTGGTGCGCGGTTTCCGAGGCGCCCACTCCCCGCGATCACGGGGTGGGGCGAGGCCGCCCCATTCGTCGCCTCGGTTCCGCGTCCTTGCCACGTGGCTCACATGCGCTTGGAGTCGCGGACGGTGGAAGTGGGAAGCTGGGCCGCCGCGAGCAGAGGCAGCGGGTTGGCCCCGACCCCCTGCTCTTCTCGTGCCTTGATTCGCCGAGCGGGGCGGCCGAGCCCTCACCTTGCTCCTTTATAAGGAGCGGGAGAGGGGCACAGAAGCCCGCACTCTCCCATCTCCTCCTTTCTTCAGCTTCTGCTTCCCTTCCTCTCTTTCGTCATGGAGAGGGGGAATCCTGGCCCTTCATCGGTGGCGGCGAGGGTCGCCGCCAGACAGCGCCCTCCTCCCTCTCCCGCGCTCGTGGTGGCGGAGCCGACCACAAGGGGAAGAGGGGGGGGCGAGGTCGTGGACGAGGGCGAGGACGAGGTCGAGGCGCTCGGGGAAGAGGCGGACGGGGTGGCGCGCCAGCTTCGCCCCCGCCGGCGGTTCCTCCCCCCACGGCGGTCCATATAGGGGACGACCCTCGCGAGTTCCTCGTCAGGCTGCGCCGGGCGCCTCGTCGTCGCCTCTGGCTCCCAGCCCCGTTCGCAAGCGCGATGGAGCTGGACCCGCCCGAGACGCTGAGGCTGCACATGAGGGGCTGTGGGATCAGCGGCACGCGAGTCCGCGTTGTATCCCCAGCCCCTAATGTGATGTATCTTGATCGAGGGTGGAAGACGTTCGCCCGTACCCACAGCTTGATGGAGGGGTTCACCCTCCATTTTAAGTTAATGGAGGGCGATCTCCTCTCCGTCAAGGTCTTCGGGTGCTTCGGCACTCGGGCGAAGTGCTGCGTGGACAGCTCCTCCGATAGCACAGGCTCCTCCTCGAGCGAGAGTGACGAGGAGGAGCGCGACAGCGATGATGAGGGTAGCGGGCGGCGGGATGGCGGGTCCGACTAGGTGTCGGGCGCCGCTCCGTGCGGCACCGGCGACCCAATCATCCGCGTCGCCGGCTCCTTGAACTCCCCGGGGGCGTCTCCTTGGGCGGCTGGCGTAGGGAGGCTGCGGAAGGGGAAGAGGGCTGGCGACAGGGCCGTCAGGTCGGAGTACGAGGGCGTGGTGCCCTCAACAGCGTGCTGACGTCCTGCCGCCCCGTCTTCGAGCCCCGCTTCCGGCGTCGCCATCACTGTCAAGCCCTCGGTCGGCCTCCCGGATGCTCTCTTGGTGTCTTCTGGCACCTGTAACTCGCCTAGGCGCCCCTTTTGTCCTTTTCGCCTCCTTGACCTACCTCCTGAAGAGAGGGACAGAAAAAGGGGATTACAGGCACCTTATCTTTTTAATTTGTAAGCCCTCGGGCCTTAGCTGCATTTAAAACTTGTAATCCTCTCTTTCATGTTTTTCACCCTCTATGGACTGTACCTGAGTGGGATGTTTTTTAATGAAAAGGGGATGTTTGCCGGGTTATTTGCCTCGCGGGTCGAACCCACGCCAAGGAGCAAACCCTTGGTATCTCTCGGACAGACACTTCATCTCCCGGCAACAGGCCCTGCCGCCTTCCCACGTCGCTCGACCTTCCTCGCGCCTTTGACGGAGGCGGGAACGAGGTGGGTGCGGCCCCTTCGTTTCATCCCTTTGCTGCCGCGACTACGACCAAACTTGGCCCCGGGAACGCGCTCCGGGGCCTAGAGTCGGGGGAGCACGGCAGTTTTCGGGAAGAAACGCGGTTTCACATTCCCCAGTCCATAAGAGGATGCATGATGAGGGATGAAAGACTTATCTGATATCGCAGCCCCCGGCAACTTTGGCTTGCCGGGAACAAACCTTGGTACTCGCAGCCCCCGGCAACACTGGCTTGCCGAGGCTCGGGTGCCGGCGCGCCCTTCTTCTCCTTTTCGTCTTCAAGCGATCTGGCCAGGATATGCGAGCCCTGCGAACGAAAGAGAAGCAAAGGGACGGACACTCGACCTCTAAGTTAGGGGTTAGCCGCTGTTAGGCACTATCAACCCTAACCAAGGACGAGACTCAACCTAGCATGCATGCTATAACCCCGGGGTATGCAGCGCTTCATTTTCTGGTGCTCAGGGTTTGCGCCTGGCTTTGTATAAAGGATTACATGCAACAGCGGCAAGACTTGTACAAAAGGGTGGTTGCCGGGCAGGGCCCGACAACCGCGCCTTACGGGTAAAACTTACGAAGATGCTCGATGTTCCAGGAGTTGCTCACTGGGATGCCATCTTCGGTCTCTAGGCGGACAGCGCCAGGCCTAGTGACTCGTTTCACCCGGTAAGGGCCTTCCCACTTCGGCATCAACTTGTTGGAATTCTTGGCCGACTGAACGCGCCGAAGAACAAGGTCGCCTTCCTCGAGACTTCTGGCATTAACTTTGCGGCTATGGTAGCGGCGCAAAGCTTGCTGGTAGCGAGCAGCTCGCACAGCAGCCTGAAGACGATCTTCCTCAAGGAGCAGCGCGTCATCTTGTCGCAGCCGCTCTTGCTCAAGCTCATCATAGGCGAGCACTCGAGGTGACCCGTATACGAGTTCCGTGGGGATAACTGCTTCCGCTCCATAGACTAGAGCGAAAGGTGTCTGGCCAGTGGCTCGATTTGGCGTCGTTCTGATCAACCAAAGAACCACCGGCAGCTCCTCGATCCAGTTTCTTCCGCACTTGTGCAGTTTGTCGAAAGTTCTGGTCTTGAGCCCGCGCAGTACTTCAGCATTTGCCCTCTCCGCTTGACCGTTGCTTCTCGGGTGAGCAACAGAAGCGAAGCAGACCTTGGCGCCGAGATCTTGGACGTACTGCATGAAGGCGTGGCTTGTGAATTGTGTACCGTTGTCGGTGATTATCCTGTTAGGGATCCCGAAGCGGCAAACAATCGACCTGAAGAACTTGACTGCTGACTGTGCGGTCACCTTCCTCACTGGTTCCACTTCCGGCCACTTTGTGAACTTGTCGATTGCAACGTACAAGTACTCAAAGCCCCCGACAGCACGGGAAAGGGGCCGAGGATGTCGAGCCCCCAGACCGAAAATGGCCAGGATAAAGGGATCGTCTGGAGAGCTTGAGCTGGCTGGTGTATCTGCTTGGAATGGAACTGGCACGCTTCACACTTGGTTACTTGTGCAGTTGCATCCTGGAGGGCTGTTGGCCAGAAGAAACCTTGCCGGAATGCTTTGCCGACAAGGGCTCTCGCGCCAATGTGGTGGCCACATATGCCTCCATGTATCTCTGCCAACAGCTTTTGTCCATCTTCCCGGGGAATACACCTCAATTTCACACCGTTGAGTCTTCTTCTGTACAGTGTCTTGTCGACGAACTGGTACATACTCGACTGCCGGGCTACTCTTTCGGCTTCTTCTTGCTCTTCGGGAAGCTCTCCTGTCTGAAGGAAATGGACAATCTGCTGTGCCCATGCTGGAGCTTGTGGCTCGACAACAAGGACTAAAGGCAATTCTGCGGCTGCGAGAACGTCCGCTTCGACGGCAAGAACCTCCTGTTCTGCCGAAGCTTGACGTTCCCCGGCAAGCTTGCCGGAGCGAAACT
>NW_024112147.1:0-10912 GCF_003073215.2 Triticum urartu | reverse complement strand
AGCGAGCTTGATGTGCCTGGTCTTCTTGTGAAACCTGGGCTCCTTGGCAAGTGCAATAGCTCCAGTGTTGTCACAGAAGAGTTTGATTGGCCCCGACGCATTGGGTATGACTCCTAGGTCGGTGATGAACTCCTTCACCCAAATTGCTTCATGCGCTGCCTCCGAGGCTGCCATGTACTCCTCTTCACATGTAGATCCCGCCACGATGCTCTGCTTGCAACTGCACAGCTTACTGCCCCACCATTCAAAATATACACGTATCCGGTTTGTGACTTGGAGTCATCCAGATCTGTGTCGAAGCTAGCGTCGACGTAACCTTTTACGACGAGCTCTTCGTCACCTCCATAAACGAGAAACATTTCCTTAGTCCTTTTTAGGTACTTCAGGATATTCTTGACCGCTGTCCAGTGTTCCTTGCCGGGATTACTTTGGTACCTTCCTACCAAACTTACGGCAAGGTTTACATCAGGTCTGGTACACAGCATGGCATACATAATAGAACCTATGGCTGAGGCATAGGGGATGACACTCATCTCTTCTATATCTTCTGCCGTGGTCGGACATTGAGCTGAGCTCAATTTCACACCTTGTAACACAGGCAAGAACCCCTTCTTAGACTGATCCATATTGAACTTCTTCAATATCTTATCAAGGTATGTGCTTTGTGAAAGACCTATGAGGCGTCTTGATCTATCTCTATAGATCTTGATGCCTAATATATAAGCAGCTTCTCCAAGGTCCTTCATTGAAAAACTCTTATTCAAGTAGGCCTTAATGCTGTCCAAGAGTTCTATATCATTTCCCATCAAAAGTATGTCATCTACATATAATATGAGAAATGCTACAGAGCTCCCACTCACTTTCTTGTAAACGCAGGCTTCTCCATAAGTCTGCGTAAACCCAAACGCTTTGATCATCTCATCAAAGCGAATGTTCCAACTCCGAGATGCTTGCACCAGCCCATAAATCGAGCGTTGGAGCTTGCACACTTTGTCAGCATTCTTAGGATCGACAAAACCTTCCGGCTGCATCATATACAATTCTTCCTTAAGGAAACCATTAAGGAATGCCGTTTTGACGTCCATTTGCCATATTTCATAATCATAGAATGCGGCAATTGCTAACATGATTCGGACGGACTTCAGCTTCGCTACCGGTGAGAAAGTCTCATCGTAGTCAACCCCTTGAACTTGTCGATAACCCTTAGCGACAAGCCGAGCTTTATAGATGGTCATCCAACCTTGAACTTGTCGATAACCCTTAGCGACAAGCCGAGCTTTATAGATGGTCACATTACCATCCGCGTCTGTCTTCTTCTTGAAAGATCCATTTATTTTCTATGGCTCGCCGTTCAACGGGCAAGTCAGTCAAAGTCCATACTTCGTTTTCATACATGGATCCTATCTCGGATTTCATGGCTTCTAGCCATTTGTCGGAATCCGGGCCCGCCATCGCTTCTTCATAGTTCGAAGGTTCACCGTTGTCTAACAACATGATTTCCAAGACAGGGTTGCCGTACCACTCTGGTGCGGAACGTGTCTTGTGGACCTTCGAATTTCAGTAGGAGCTTGATCAGAAGTATCTTGATCATCATACATTAACTTCCTCTCTAGTCGGTGCAGGCACCTCAGGAACATTTTCTTGAGTTGCGCCATTTTCCGGTTCAAGAGGTAATACTTCATCAAGTTCTACTTTCCTCCCACTTACTTCTTTCGAGAGAAACTCTTTCTCTAGAAAGGATCCATTCTTGGCAACAAAGATCTTGCCTTCGGATCTGAGGTAGAAGGTATACGCAATAGTTTCTTTAGGGTATCCTATGAAGACGCATTTTTCCGACTTGGGTTCGAGCTTTTCAGGTTGAAGTTTCTTGACATAAGCATCGCATCCCCAAACTTTTAGAAACGACAGCTTAGGTTTCTTCCCAAACCATAATTCATACGGTGTCGTCTCAACGGATTTCGACGGAGCCCTATTTAAAGTGAATGCGGCATATCTAAAGCATAGCCCCAAAGATAGCGGTAAATCGGTAAGAGACATCATAGATCGCACCATATCTAATAGAGTGCGATTACGATCGTTCGGACACACCATTACGCTGAGGTGTTCCAGGCGGCGTGAGTTGTGAAACTATTCCACATTCTTAAGTGTGTAAAACTTCGTGACTCAAGTATTCTCCTCCACGATCTGATCGCAACTTGATTTTCCTGTCACGTTGATTCTCAACCTCACTCTGAAATTCCTTGAATCCTCTTTCACAATACGATATCCTAGACTTGTGCTGCATTCAAAGTTGAGGAGAGTAGACACTACCCAGACTACTACCTCAAGTCATCAGTGAGGGTGAAACATAACGAAGCCACACCCCACTTGGCACGGCATGTGCGAGCCTCAACATTGGACATTGGACCACCCGGCACACATCAGACACTCATGACCGCATCCATCAGTATGTATGGTTTCCAATAAGTTGGTTGCTCGCTCCATTGTTCCTGTCCTAGAATGAACGGAGTCTTGGTCATTTTACCCATGAGGCATGGTTCGCACGTGTCAAATGATTCGTAATCAAGAGACTCTAAAAGTCCATCAGCATGGAGCTTCTTCATGCGTTTGACACCTATGTGACCAAGGCGGCAGTGCCACAAGTATGTGGGACTATCATTATCAATCTTACATCTTTTGGTACTCACACTATGACATGTGTAGCATTACGCTCGAGATTCATTAAGAATAAACCATTCACCATCGGAGCATGACCATAAAACATATCTCTCATATAAATAGAACAACCATTATTCTCGGATTTAAATGAGTAGCCATCTCGAATTAAACGAGATCCTGATACAATGTTCATGCTCAAAGCTGGCACTAAATAACAATTATTGAGGTTTAAAACTAATCCCGTAGGTAAATGTAGAGGTAGCGTGCCGACGGCGATCACATCGACCTTGGAAGCCATTCCCGACGCGCATCATCACCTCGTACCTTCGACCATCCGATCTGTTACGTCACTCACACTCGTCCTGCGCCAGTCTCCGTTTATTCCGCAGCTCCTGTGTGAGTTACAAATGACTGAGCACGCATACGTATACGATCATAATCAGCAGGAGCTACTACGAATCGTGAGCATAAGGCGCATATTATACCATACAATACAGGAGTAATATGATGAATATTGTAGCGCGATTCTCGTGACAGCGCAGCCGGCGCCTTGGCCTTGCGCCGCTGGAGTACGGTGCACCGGGGAGCAGTTGGGCGCAATTACTCACCTAGAGGGTGGGACTCGCCACAATTAGCTCAGTGCGACTCATCTAGACTTGAGATAGATTAGCCACTCACAGGTTCGCGGGCGGTGGGGCGAGGATATGTCTGTAGCTGTCGATGAGCACGCATTGAGCCTTACCGGGCCGGCGCAGACTCCCTGGTCCCGTCTCGCTCGAAAGCGCTTTCTTCACTTGCCTTTCTGTAGATGGATACAACTTAACTAGTGCAGTATGTTATTGAGTCGACAGGGTTGGACTCTGGACACGGAGGATATTGTACTTAATGGTTTGTCTGTGTGTGCGACATTTATCGTATGCTATCTGATTTATCAGCATTTGCAAAATGAGGCTTCCGCAGAGAGATGGGCGTTAATTCCGTGGCACGCTGCGGAAGGAGAAGAGGGCAGTGCTCGATCTTGAGCATGAATGCTCTTGTGACTCCGGTGAGAAAAGACGGACACTGAAGGATCCTCATGTCCAATGTATGCGCGAGAGAGCAGCACGGGGAGATTAAAAGTCCAAGCTTGGAGTCTAAGCGGTATGGGCAACCCAGACTAGGAGAGCTGAGTAAGAGATTGCTCACTGAGGGAGACGGTGGATTCGCATAGTACAGCTAGAAGGAAGGCTATGTCGGATTAGACTGTGAGTACTCCAGGTCCGTGGTGTTTTGTCGGAGAGAGAGTCCCCCGCTGCCCACATTAGAGATAGGAAAGGGGCATGGAGACACGCAGGGTCAGACTGCTTGCGCGCAACATCATCATCGGGGCGGTTGCTGTCACGATAGACTCGTAAGACAACGCTCTTTTGGAAGCCATTCAGGCACTACTAAGGCACGGTCAACAGAAAGTGGGAGGATCGAAGAAGAAGAAATACCAAGGGAGTACGGTACTGTAATAGAATGTGGGACAGAGTAGCGCGAATCGACGTTTCGCGACATTTCATAACATCGTCAAATAGGCTATGGCATACGAGTGTTATAACGTAAGATGTTTGCAGGCACAGGATCGCCAACAAGAGGGTGGGGGTCATTGGTCACCCGGCTGTAGCGGAGATAGGCGCGGCTCGTGAGAGGACATACTATTTCTGATGAGATGGGCATGAAGTGAATTGCACGCGAGGGATGAAGCCTGTAGGGTGAGCCTGCGACGCACAATTTCCGGGGTGTGAGTTGGATAGCCTAGCTCGCTACTTGCCATCGTCTTTCAGCTTGGTTGTCTCTAGGAACCGCGTCTGAAGTTGACTCCAGAGTTCAGCAAAGTCCCTTCCAAAGCCTAAAGAGATGATGACCTTGGCCGGCGAATAAGATTGGAGATACGCTACAACCAATATGTGACTTCATGCCAATGGGGTGCTATGGTATTGTCAATCAAAATAACATATTCTTGTAAGTCGTAAAGCAAATCGAATGACACTTCAGAGTCATGCAAATTTTCGATCACTAGTGCAAAAAGAATTGGTTTAATCAAAATGGGCTTTTGAAAAGCGTTAAATCAAATGATCAGCGAACATGATGAACTAACGTGATGCCATCTTTTGGAGTGCTAGAAGAAGCAGGATAATCTCCGTCAACCTTAAAAATGTATGATAATACAAATGATCTCACGAGAATAGTTATCACGATGGTTAGGCTGTGAAGCTCAGATCTACATGGCATCGCTGAAAGACGGAAAACCTTATGCTTTCAACACTATCAGTTGAGAACACTGACGATAACATCATGGCTTGTACTTATGATTCGTTATCTTTCCTTATACAAGCGACATGCATAGAATAAGCTAGATCCGACTTTCGGTCTCTGTTTCCGAGGCCATGGTCTGTACATGCTAGGCCTCGTCAACGTTATAAGACACCCTTAAGGTGAGTTAAGGTGCGATCTTTTTTCAGAAGGTGCGCCTAGTGTTGTGATTGTATTGTCACCATCCAGAACTGCTTTTCTTACACTACCAGGCCAGATTTTGTATGTTGATTTCCTCACGTTACATGACTTTGAAGTGGCCTTGAATATTTATTGCCTTTTCTTTTACACTATCACTGCATGTTCACAGCTGCTACACATGTTCACTTCTTCCCGATCTGCTCTGCTCTCATTCAATTCCATCTTCTGCCCAGTGTCGTGCGGGAGATCGAAATCATGACGCACACTGATAGCATATAGACGGCTCAACGGTGAACAGTTAGGGGAAGACAAGCGAAACTTGTGTCCTAAGTGACAAAATGATCATTGAATCAGAAGAAGATCTACATCAGGCGGCATCTAGTTATACTCATCTTCCTGATGTGCCTTAGCCAGCTCTCACAACGGCCATAGGAGCGGGTATTGCTTTGAAGCGGAACTCACTGTGATGGTCATTGAACGTGAGGCCCGTTTCTAAGTAAACAAGATCGCAAGTAACATGATCAACCATCCTCATGGGTTCGACCAGTGGCAGACAATCAAACAACGCAATCATTCACAGTTGAAAATGTCGAATCTACAAGGAACTTTATTTGGGATATGCGTCTGAAATACTCTCATCCTCACATAGGTCTCTTGGATCTGCATGCATTCGCGTCATCTTGGGCTTCCTTCGATCTCGACACTACACTTTTTCCACACAATTTCTTAAGCGCTTCGAGTGGGTTGACGTCCTTGCTAGACTATGTGTGCGATCGACATCAACATGACTACTCCATCATGCATGGGATTTCCCATACATCGTGTCCCACTCACGATTGTGCAGGCACTACTGTCCTCTTGAAATTATTATAACTTGTTTGGTTTTTTTTGGGTGTGGTTGCGTTTGTTTAGCGTTTGTGGATGCGTCTGGGGGTTGGTGTGGGACTGGTGGTGTTCTGCTTTGTGTACTGGACATATGGCAATTGCCGTTAGCGATAAAGGTGATACTTATATTTTACAAATGGCGTTTTGATCTCTGTTTTTCTCCAATGACTAATTTCGGGGTGGACGTAGGTGCATCAAGCTGTAAAGACAATGCTGTCCTGTATTGTGTCTTCGGTGTGGTGGGCCGCTCCTATGGCTCCTGCCGGTTGTCATCTCATCGACATGCAAGTCGTGATTCCTATTACAAGAACATGATCATCTCATACATCACATATATCATTCATCACATCCTTTGGCCATATCACATCACACACTTGCTGCAAAAACAAGTTAGACGTCCTCTAATTGTTGTTGCAAGTTTTACGTGGCTGCATAGGGTTCTAGCAAGAACGTTTTCTTACCTACGTAAAGCCACAACGTGATTTGTCAACTTCTATTTACCCTTCATAAGGACCCTTTTCATCGAATCCGCTCCAACTAAAGTGGGAGAGACAGACACCCGCCAGCCACCTTATGCAACTAGTGCATGTCAGTCGGTGGAACCGGTCTCACGTAAGCGTACGTGTAAGGTTGGTCCGGGCCGCTTCATCCCACAATACCGTTGAAGCAAGATAAGACTAGTAGCGGCAAGAAAGTTGACAACATCTACGCCCACAACAAATTGTGTTCTACTCGTGCAAAGAAAGAACTACGCATAGACCTAGCTCATGATGCCACTGTTTGTTAGATCGTATTCAGATTCAATCAATATAGCTATCACATGTGTTGGGGAATTGCAGAAAACAAAAATTTTCCTACGGTTTCACCAAGATCCATCTATGAGTTCATCTAGCAACGAGTGATCGGATTGCATCTACATACCTTTGTAGATCACGCGCGGAAGCGTTCAAAGAACGGGGATGAGGAAGGCGTACTCGACGTGATCCAAATCACCGGAGATCCTAGCGCCGAACGGACGGCACCTCCGCGTTCAACACACGTACGGTCAGCGTGACGTCTCCTCCTTCTTGATCCAGCAAGGGGAAGGAGAGGTTGAGGAAGATGGCTCCAGCAGCAGCACGACGGCGTGGTGGTGATGGAGCTGCAGTACTCCGGCAGGGCTTCGCCAAGCTCTATGGAGGAGGAGGATGTGTTGGAGAGGGAGAGGGAGGCACCAAAGGCGTGGTTGAGAGGCCCTCCTTCCCCACTATATATAGGGAGCCTAGGGGGGGCGCCGGCCCTAGGAGATCCAATCTCCTAGGGGGGCGGCGGCCAAGGGAGGATCCTCCCCAAGGCACCTCGGAGGTGCCTTCCCCCTTTGGGACTCTTCCCTTCCTTAACCCTAGGCGCATGGGCCTCTTGGGGCTGGTGCCCTTGGCCCATGCAGGCCAAGGCGCACCCCCTACAGCCCATGTGGCCCCCCGGGGCAGGTGGCCCCACCCGGTGGACCCCCGGGACCCTTCCGGTGGTCCCGGTACAATACCGGTGACCCCGAAACTTGTCCCGATGGCCGAAATAGCACTTCCTATATATAATTCTTTACCTCCGGACAATTCCGGAACTCCTCGTGACGTCCGATATCTCATCCGGGACTCCAAACAACTTTCGGATTACTGCATATTCATATCTTTACAACCCTAGCATCACCGAACCTTAAGTGTGTAGACCCTACGGGTTCGGGAGACATGTAGACATGACCGAGATCGCTCTCCGGTCAATAACCAACAGCGGGATCTGGATACCCATGTTGGCTCCCACATGCTCCTCGATGATCTCATCGGATGAACCACGATGTCGAGGATTCAAGCAACCCCGTATACAATTCCCTTCGTCAATCGATATGTTACTTGCCCGAGATTCGATCGTCGGTATCCCAATACCTCGTTCAATCTCGTTACCGGCAAGTCACTTTACTCGTACCGTAATGCATGATCTCGTGACCAGACACTTGGTCACTTTGAGCTCATAATGATGATGCATTTCCGAGTGGGCCCAGTGATACCTCTCCGTCATACGGAGTGACAAATCCCAGTCTTGAACCGTGTCAACCCAACAGACACTTTTGGAGATACCCATAGTATACCTTTATGGTCACCCAGTTACGTTGTGACGTTTGGTACACCCAAAGCACTCCTACGGTATCCGGGAGTTACACGATCTCATGGTCTAAGGAAAGGATACTTGACATTGGAAAAACTCTAGCAAACGAATACATACGATCTTGTGCTATGTTTAGGATTGGGTCTTGTCCATCACATCATTCTCCTAATGATGTGATCTCGTTATCAATGACATCCAATGTCCATAGTCAGGAAACCATGACTATCTTTGATCAACGAGCTAGTCAACTAGAGGCTTACTAGGGACATGTTGGTGTCTATTATTCACACATGTATTACGATTTCCGGATAACACAATTATAGCATGAACAAAGACAATTATCATGAACAAGGAAATATAATAATAATGCTTTTATTATTGCCTCTAGGGCATATTTCCAACAGTATTCATATGCAAGACATATATCAAGTGCTCTCAAATCCATAAAAGTATTCAATCCGATAACAACGAAATCTCAAAGGGAAAAACTCAATTCATCACAACAAGATAGAGAGGGGAAAACACCATATGATCCGACTATATTAACAAAGCCCGCGATACATCAAGATCGTGACATCTCAAGAACACGAGAGAGAGAGAGAGAGATTAAACACATAGCTACTGGTACAAACCCTCAGCCCCGAGGGTGGACTACTCCCTTCTCATCGTGGTGGCCGCCGGGATGATGAAGATGGCCAGCGGTGATGATTTCCCCCTCCGGCAGAGTGCTGGAACGGGGTCTAGATTGGTTTTCAGTGGCTACAGAGCCTTGCGGTGGCGGAACTTCTGATCTAGGGTTATTTCTGATGGTTTCTCTATTTATAGGATTTTTTGGTGTTGGTTTCACGCGAAGATGGGCCTCGAGGTGAGCACAACCCACCGGGGCATGGGTAAGGGTCCAGGCGCGCCCCGGTGTCTTGTGCCCTACTCCTCCACATTTTGCTCCTTCCACGAAGCTTCGGGGGTCTCTTTTGTTCCAAAAAAAACCGTCAAAAAGTTTCAGCTCATTTGGAGAACTTCCATTTCTGCACAAAAAATAACACCACGGTAGTTCTGCTGAAAATAGCGTCAGTCCGGGTTAGTTCCAAAAAATGATATGAAGTTGCTATAAAATGATTACAAAATATCCAAGAATGATAATAAAATGGCATGAATACTTCATAAATTATAGATACATTGGAGACGTATCAGCATCCCCAAGCTTACTTCCTACCCGTCCTCGAGTAGGTAAATGATAAAAGAAATAATTTATGAAGTGTGAATGCTAGCAAAGTGAACAAGTTTGATCAATGATAATTTCAATCACTGTTCCTAACATCATAACAACAATTCTTTATTATAAAACTTCTCATGTTAAAGTAGCAACCAATTCACATGTTAAGGTTCAAACAATGAATTCTCTTGAAACTCAACAACCTATGTTCTCAGTCACCAAGCAATTGTAATTCAATTTATTCAACAGAGTCTAAGTAAGAGCTCTACACACTCAATCATCATATAGACTTCTATGATTGCTAACACTCACCGCATACACATGAGCAAGACGTTTCAACCGGACACATAGAAGATAGGGTCTTATAATTTCGTCTCCCAATGTATTCACCTCAAGGGTGATGTCAACAATAATAACTGATGCTACCAATATCCAACTGGATATATGTGCCTAGATATTTCTGTTGGGTAACGTAGCAATAATTCAAAATTTTCCTACGTGTCACCAGGATCAATCTATGGAGTCATCTAGCAACGAGGGAGGAGTGGATCTACATACCCTTGTAGATCGCGCGCGGAAGCGTTCAAGAGAACAAGGTTGATGGAGTCGTACTCGTCGTGATCCAAATCACCGATGATCCTAGCGCCGAACGGACGGCACCTCCGCGTTCAACACACGTACGGAGCAGCGACGTATCCTCCTTCTTGATCCAGCAAGGGGGGAGGAGAGGTGATGGAGATCCAGCAGCACGATGGCGTGGTGGTGGAAGTAGCGGGATTCCAACAGGGCTTCGCCAAAAGCGCTGGCGGGAGGAGGGAGATGTGTCATGGGAGGGAGAGGGAGGCGCAGGGCTTAGGTGTGGCTCCTCCTTTTCCCCCACTATATATAGGGCCAAGGGAGAGGGGGGGCGCAGCCCTTGCCCCTTCCTCCAAGGAAGGGTGCGGCCAGGGAGGAGTCCATCCTCCCCAAGGCACCTCGGAGGTGCCTTCCCCTTTAGGACTCTTCCCTTTTCCTTCTTCTCTTGGTGCATGGGCCTCTTGGGCTGGTGCTTGGCCCATATAGGCCAAGGCGCACCCCCTACAGCCCATGTGGCCCCCCGGGGCAGGTGGCCCCACCCGGTGGACCCCCGGGACCCTTCCGGTGGTCCCGTACAATACCGGTGACCCCGAAACTTGTCCCGATGGCCGAAATAGCACTTCCTATATATAATTCTTTACCTCCGGACCATTCCGGAACTCCTCGTGACGTCCGGGATCTCATCCGGGACTCCGAACAACTTTCGGGTTACCGCATACTAATATCTCTATAACCCTAGCGTCACCGAACCTTAAGTGTGTAGACCCTACGGGTTCGGGAGACATGCAGACATGACCGAGATGACTCTCCGGTCAATAACCAACAGCGGGATGGATACCCATGTTGGCTCCCACATGTTCCACGATGATCTCATCAGATGAACCACGATTTCAAGGACTTAATCAATCCTGTATACAATTCCCTTTGTCTAGCGGTATGATACTTGCCCGAGATTCGATCGTC
>NW_024112146.1:0-11904 GCF_003073215.2 Triticum urartu | reverse complement strand
ACGAGATTACTCATTTGTTGCTCAAATTCTTTTGCCACAATCTGATTTTCACTCTTATTTTTCTCCTGTTTTGCTTTATTAGCTCTATTAATATCATCTTTCAAAATGGAATCAGGAGTCATAGGAAGCAAAGTAATATTTTTATCCTTATGAACAAGAGTATACTGATTGTTTCTACCATGGTGTACAGAATTTTTATCAAATTGCCATGGTCTACCAAGTAATAAGGAACATGCTTGCATAGGTACCACATCACAATCAACATAATCAGCATATGTAGAGATACTAAAATGCACACGAACAGTACGTGTTACCTTAACCTTGCCGCTGTTGTTGAACCATTGGATGTAGTAAGGATGTGGATGTGGTCTTGTGGTGAGAGATAGCTTCTCCACCATCTCCATGCTAGCCAAGTTGTTGCAGCTCCCTCCATCTATGATGACGCGAAAAGAACGTTCCTTCACAACTCCCTTTGTATGGAACAAATTATGCTCTGATTTTGCTCAGCTTGTGTAACCTGCACACTCAAAACACGTTGAGCAACTAAACATTCATACCTGTCAGCATCTTCAGGAGCCATGTATTGCGTCTCATGATCAGAATCATCTCCACCGTGTTCTTCACGTGTAATAAGAGCCAAAGTCTCCTCATCATAGTCACTAGCGGACTCATACCCACCATCCTCAGTAGCAATCATCACACGCTGAGATTTGCATTCTCTCGCAAAATGTCCTCTTCCCTTACAACGACGACAAATAATATCACTTGTGTGCCCTGTTGATGCCATGGAAGAAGAAGAGCTCTGCGCAGGCCCGCAGCAGGTGTGCTCTTGGCAGATAGTGGTGGTTGTGGCTTTCTTGTATCACGGCTGGAGGTGATGGAGGTGCTGGTGCCAGTGGAAATAGAGGATGCACGTGGTGTCCATGATGAAGATCGACCTGCAGAAAAGTTAGTTCGCGCCAATGCCTGTCGATCCTGCACTTCACGTTCAGCTTTGCAAGCAAGATGGAATAAACGAGTGATATTAGTATACTCCTTATACTCTAGAATGGTCTGAATCTCTCTATTTAATCCACCCATAAAACATGCAAGCATAGCTTCATTCTCCTCAACAATACCACATCTAATCATGCCAGTTTGTAATTCCTGATAATATTCTTCTATAGATTTTTTCCTTGTCTTAAACGCTGCAATTTTTGAAGTAATTCACGTTGATAATATGGTGGAACCCAACGAGTACGCATAGCAGTTTTCAAAGCAGCCCAAGTAGCTGGAATAGGATATAATCTACAGTTCAGACCACCAAACACATGCAAAGCTAGTGAAAGCACAAACAGCAGCAGGAACACGTCTCTCCTCAGGATATTGTAAACATGTAAATCGTTGTTCAGTTTCTAACTCCCAAGTAAGATATATATCAGGAACATATCTACCCTCAAATGGTGGAATATTCAATTTCAGTTTAGGGAGATGGTCATGATCTCGTACCTGAGGGGGAGCCCTACCATTGCCATTATTTGCATGTGGACGACCTGGTGGTTGTGGTGCTGGTGGTTGCACGTAGTTCTGATTTTGATCAACCTCATCCTCGTAATCTCCCACATAATCATCCTCCTCCGCATCAGCAGCAGGAGCCACAGAAGAATCAACAGCAGCACCAACAGTTTGGCCAGGCAAGAGGGACACGGCTCGCTCGGCGGAGGGCTATTTCGTGACGTGGAGGTAGTCGTTGTTGTTGTTGTTGTTGTTGTTGTAGAGGTGCGTTAGGTGCAGCCGGTGGTGGTGGTGGAAGATGCGCGAGCAATTCATTAAACTGTTATCGAGCTTTGTTTCGAACGTCTTCTCCATGCCATCTATCTTCTCCATGGCCTCTTCAAATCTGTTTAGCACATCTTGCACCTGTCCACTCATCATTTGCTGAAATTTATCATGCAACTCCTTATTCGTCATGTTCTCCCAGTCAGTCTCGTCGGCTTGTGATCCTGCCATGGTTAGCAGCAATAGAAACACACAAGAATATGATCCTACAGACTACTAACAAGAGGTGGTGGTGGGTGTCACAAATCCGTCAAGCAAATCTCAAATTCTTACCAGTTCTTACCCAAGCAGCAGGCGGTGAACGGCAACCGTTGTAGTCAAAACTCTCAAAGCTTGGATAGAGCGATTACCAGGGAGAGTCAACACATGCACGACGTAGATGTATGTGGAGCTGGGAAGGCTTATAATATGGTAGCAAAAAGGGTCAGCAATAATCAATTCAGAGATGCAAAGTTGAATAAACGCTCAACGACGGTACTGTGCTGGTCCTAGGCTAGACCGTGCTAGAGACGCGAGCCTAGAACACTAACAAAATCACGGCGCTGCACGTAAACAAGGGAGGAGCACCACTCTGAATTTTTTTCTTTTTCATTTTGCACTTTTTCTTTTTTTTTGCTCTGCAACAATTTTTTTTCGAAAAAGTCTACAAATGGTCTAAAAACTGCCTAGCCAGAATTTTCCAGACTTAGTTTTTTTTAAACTGGAACTATTTTTCTACTGGGTAGCACGAAAGTTCAGGAGTCCTACTCTGTCACGACTCGGAGTATGGCGTGATCTGGAAATCCAAAACAGAGTAACAAAATACTGGACTCGACTAGGACTGGTGGCGGAGATGAATCTGGTGGAACTCGGACTGGTGGCGGAGATGAATCTGGTGGAACTCGGACTGGTGGCGGATATATGTTGCAGGTGGACTCGGATTGGCGTGATGGCGGCGATATGTGGTGGCGTATATGGACTCGGATTGGTGGTGAATATGTGGGTGAATATGGCGATGATAACCCACAAGATAGGGGATCGCAACAGTTTTCGATAAGTAAGAGTGTCGAACCAACGAGGAGCTAAAGGTAGAACAAATATTCCCTCAAGTTCTATCGACCACGATACAACTCTACGCACGCTTGACGTTCGCTTTACCTAGAACAAGTATGAAACTAGAAGTACTTTGTAGGTGTTGTTGGATAGGTTTGCAAGATAATAAAGAGTACGTAAATAAAAAGTAGGGACTGTTTAGATAAAGAAACAATAAAAAAATATAGCGAGTGTGGAAAAGTGGTGGTAGGAGTTGCGAAATTGCCCCTTAAGCAATTGACTAACTTTACTAGACCGATAGCAAGTATTATGTGGGAGAGGCCACTGCTAGCATGTCATCCCTGACTTGGAATTCTATGCACTTATGATTGGAACTATTAGCAAGCATCCGCAACTACTAATGTTCATTAAGGTAAAACCCAACCATAGCATTAAGATATATTGGTCCCCCTTCAATCCCGTATGCATCAATTTCTATGCTAGGTTGAAGCTTCTGTCACTCTTGCCCTCCAATACATAGTCCTATCAACATACAACTAACCCTATTGGTGTGATCCACGCGCGTCATATGATGGGCACCAAAGGACAGCAACATAACCACAAGCAAATTAAATCAATCATAGCAATTCATCAACCACGATAGGACAACGAAAATCTACTCAGACATCATAGGATGGCAACACATCATTGGATAATAATATGAAGCATAAAGCACCATGTTCAAGTAGAGGGTACAGCGGGTTGCGGGAGAGTGGACCGCTGTAGATAGAGGGGGGAAGGTGATGGAGATGTTGGTGAAGATGGCGAGGTGTTGGTGAAGATCGCGGTGATGATGATGATGATGGCCACGGGCGTTCCGGCGCCACCGGAGGAGAGGGGGAGAGGGGCCCCCTTCTTCCTCTTCTTCCTTGACCTCCTCCCTAGATGGGAGAAGGGTTTCCCCTCTGTCCTTGGCCTCCATGGCATGGGAGGGGCGAGAGCCCCTCCGAGATTGGATCTATCTCTCTGTTTCTCTCTGTTCTGCGTTCTCTGTTCTGGCTCTGTTTCACCGTTTCGTATATATATGGAGATCCGTAACTCCGATTGGCCTGAAACCTTCGCCGTGATTTTTTTTCCGAATATTAGCTTTCTTGCGGCAAAAGAAGAGCGTCAACCGCCTTACGGTGGGCTCACGAGGGTAGGGGCGCGCCCTAGGGGGGGCCCCCCTGCCTCGTGACCACCTCGGGCACTGGTTCGCATTGATTCTTCCATTTTGGACTCCATTTGATATGGATATTCTGCGAAAACCAAAAACATGCAACAGACAGGAACTGGCACTGGGCACTGGATCAATATGTTAGTCCCAAAAATAATATAAAAAGTTGCCAAAAAGTATATGAAAGTTGAATAATATTGGCATGGAACAATCAAAAAATTATAGATACGACGGAGACGTATCAGCATCCCCAAGCTTAATTCCTGCTCGTCCTCGAGTAGGTAAATGATAAAAAAATAATTTTTGATGTGGAATGCTACCTAGCATAATCTTGATCACATAGTCTAATCATGGCATGAATATTAAGACACGAGTGATTCAAAGCAATAGTCTATCATTTGACATAAAACAATAATACTTCAAGCATACTAATAAAGCAATCATGTATTTTCAAAATAACATGGCAAAGAAAGTTATCCCTACAAAATCATATAGTCTGGCTATGCTCCATCTTCACCACACAAAATATTCAAATCATGCACAACCCCGATGACAAGCCAAGCAATTGTTTCATACTTTTGACGTTCTCAAACCTTTTCAACTTTCACGCAATACATGAGCGTGAGCCATGGACATAGCACTATAGGTGGAATAGAATATGATGGTGGAGAAGACAAAAAGGAGAAGATAGTCTCACATCAACTAGGCGTATCAACGGGCTATGGAGATGCCCATCAATAGATATCAATGTGAGTGAGTAGGGATTGCCATGCAACGGATGCACTAGAGCTATAAGTATGAAAGCTCAAAGAAACTAAGTGGGTGTGCATTCCAACTTGCTTGCTCATGAAGACCTAGGGCATTTGAGGAAGCCCATTGGAATATACAAGCCAAGTTCTATAATGAAAATTCCCACTAGTATATGAAAGTGATAACATAGAGACTCTCTATATGAAGATCATGGTGCTACTTTGAAGCACAAGTGTGGTAAAAGGATAGTAACATTGTCCCTTCTCTCTTTTTCTCTCATTTTTTTATTTATTTTTTTTTTTTTTATGGCCTCTTTTTTATTTGGCCTTTTCTTTTTTTTTTTTTTTTTCGTCCGGAGTCTCATCCCGACTTGTGGGGGAATCATAGTCTCCATCATCCTTTCCTCAGGACAATGCTCTAATAATGATGATCATCACACTTTTATTTACTTACAACTCAATATTACAACTCGATATCTAGAACAAGATATGACTCTATATGAATGCCTCCGGCGGTGTACCGGGATGTGCAATGATCTAGCGTAGCAATGACATCAAAAAACGGACAAGCCATGAAAACATCATGCTAGCTATCTTACGATCATGCAAAGCAATATGACAATGAATGCTCAAGTCATGTATATGATGACGATGAAAGTTGCATGGCAATATATCTCGGAATGGCTATGGAAATGCCATGATAGGTAGGTATGGTGGCTGTTTTGAGGAAGGTATATGGTGGGTTTATGGTACCGGCGAAAGTTGGGTACTAGAGAGGCTAGCAATGGTGGAAGGGTGAGAGTGTGTATAATCCATGGACTCAACATTAGTCATAAAGAACTCACATACTTATTGCAAAAATCTATTAGTCATCGAAACAAAGTACTACGCGCATGCTCCTAGGGGGATAGATTGGTAGGAAAAGACCATCGCTGTCCCCGACCGCCACTCATAAGGAAGACAATCAATAAATAAATCATGCTCCGACTTCATCACATAACGGTTCACCATACGTGCATGCTACGGGAATCACAAACTTCAACACAAGTATTTCTCAATCCACAACTACCCACTAGCATGACTCTAATATCACCATCTTTATATCGCAAAACTATTGCAAGGAATCAAACATATCATATTCAGTGATCTACAAGTTTTATGTAGGATTTTATGACTAACCATGTGAATGACCAGTTCCTGTCATCTCTCTAAATAGATATAAGTGAAGCAAGAGAGTTTAAATCTTTCTACAAAAGATATGCCCATGCTCTAACAAATATAAGTGAAGCAAAAGAGCATTCTACAAATGGCGGTTTTCTATGTAAAGAGAAACAGGCAATCCAAACTTCAAATGATATAAGTGAAGCACATGAAGCATTCTATAAAGCCATACTCAAAAGAATATAAGTGAAGTGCAAAGAGCATTCTATAAATCAACCAAGGACTATCTCATACCAGCATGGTGCATAAAAGAAAAATGAAAACTAAATGCAAAAGACGCTCCAAGATTGCACATATCGCATGAACGAAACGAATCCGAAAACATACCGATACTTGTTGAAGAAAGAGGGGATGCCTTCCCAGCATCCCCAAGCTTAGACGCTTGAGTCTCCTTGAATATTTACTTGGGGTGCCTCGGGCATCCCCAAGCTTGAGCTCTTGCCTCTCTTCCTTCTTCTCACATCGAGACCTTCTCGATCATCGAACACTTCATCCACACAAAACTTCAACAGAAAACTCGGTAAGATCCGTTAGTATAATAAAGCAAATCACTACTCTAAGTACTGTTGCAAACCAATTCATATTTTGTTTTTGCATTGTGTCTACTGTAATATAACTTTTTCATGGCTTAATCCACTGATATAAATTGATAGTTTCATCAAAACAAGCAAACTATGCATCAAAAACAGAATCTGTCTAAAACAGAACAGTCTGTAAGCAATCTGAACATTCACCATACTTATGATACTTGAAAAATTCTACCAAAATTAGGAAAAATAAACAATTTGTATAGGAAGACAGTTGCAAAAAGAATCAGAACCATTTGACGTTCCAGCTAAAAATGTAAAATCGCGCACTACAGCCAAAGTTTCTGTCCTGCACCGTACAAACCATCAAGCAAATGTAAACATCCTAAAGGCAAACCTTGGCACATTATTTTTATAATACAATGGAATTGTACAAGGGGATAATTATTTTTGTTGAAAAGTTTCTGTAATCAAGATTCACAAAGTTCGTGAGCATGAACAAAGTTCAAGGAGCTCTCCCACTTCAACAATGCTTGTCTTTCTCACTTTCACTTTCCTTTTTGAAAAAGTTTTGGGTTCCCCTCTTTATTTTTGTTGTTTTTAAACTATATGAAAGCACTCAACAGAAATAAATGACTCTCTAAAACTTCCGGGTTGTCTCCCTGGCAGCGCTTTCTTTAAAGCCATTAAGCTAGGCATATAGTGCTCAAGTAATGAATCCACCCGGATCCCAAGGTATATCAAAGCCAATTTTAATTAGCAATGATTTGTAATTTAGTAGTGAGCACAAGTAACATATATCATGTAATGACGAAGTCTAACTCTCTTCCTATGCATCGGCATGTCATAAAAGAACAATTCATGCACACATAGTAAAGGCCAATGCATAGTATAAATAGTTTCTTGCAATTTTGTCATATTGGAAACATAGAGAGGTGGAGATATAGTTCCTCTCTCATAATAATTGCAAGTAGGAGCAGCAAGCACATGCATATTATATTCATCAAAATCATCATGTGCAACGGTAAAAGGCAACCCATCAATATAATCCTTAATAAAGTAGCAAACTTCTCCGATATAGTGTAGTGGGAGAATTCAAAAAGATAATAGGACTATCATGCGTGGGTGCAATAGAAACAATTTCATGTTTAACATAAGGAACTATAGCAAGTTCATCTCCATAAGCATAATTCATATTGGCATCTTGGCCACAAGCATAGCAAGCATCATCAAAAAGGGATATTTCAAGAGAATCAACGGGATCATAACAATCATCATAGCAATCATCCTCGGTAAGCACGAAGGGAAATTAAACAATGTATGAGTTGAAGAGTTACTCTCATTAGAAGGTGGGCACGGGTAGCTAATCCGCTCTTCCTCCTTTTGTTCTTCGCTCTCCTCCTCATCTTTTTCATCCAATGAGCTCACAGTTTCATCAATTTCTTCTTCCATAGACTCCTGCAAAATATTAGTCTCTTCTTGGACAGCGGAGACTTTCTCAATAAGCGCATTAATATAGGAATTAATTCATAATTAATCAATAATTATCATAGCAATATTTATGGCAATTAATAAATATAGATATTATAAGAGTAGTCATCATATCTTTTCATAAGAAGCAATTTCATAAGAGCCACATTTATACAAATGCTTAGTATCAATTCATCATCAATTATTTCGCAAGCATCATAGTAATTATAACACCCCTTAGCATCCACTCGCCATCACTTATGCACTTCTCTCTACTTATTATATCAATAAACTCACATAGCGTAGTGCGAAGAGTGTTTCTTACGGTTTTCCAGCAAACAAATAACCTAAAGGGGATCATATTACAACCTCACATCAAGCATAGCATTGCAACACGTCTGCAATCAGGTTGACTCACCCCATATAATAATCCTCATCCTTTATATCAGATAAGAGGCCGGTGTGGTCGCGAAGCATAAAAGCATGCGCAATGACTAAAAGATTTGTGCCTCAACTAAGCTAGGTTGGGTATTAATTCCGCGCACAACCAACGCACTATACCTTGAAGGATCGCCAGAATGATGCAATAGTAGAAAAAGCTTCAGCAATTGTGATAGATTTGATTGGATATCTTCAAAACACCATTGGCTATTCAGTAAGGTACGGTATAGGCTAATTTTTAAGTAATTTTGGCGTTTACTAACCGGCATCACTAAAGATAGAAACACTAAGAAACAGGAAGCCAATAAAAATTACATACCATTGATTAAATATCACAACAAAGCACGGACAACTTAGAATAAAGTCCCACCCAGCACTATGAGGGCAATAATAAGATTTAATTTTATTTCCCTCCCTTAATCAATGATAAATATCATGCTATTGGCTCCCTGGCAACGACGCCAGAATAAAGTGGCTCTGATAACCCACAAGTATAGGGATCGCAACAGTTTTCGATAAGTAAGAGTGTCGAACCAAAGGAGCTAAAGGTAGAACAAATATTCCCTCAAGTTCTATCGACCACCGATACAACTCTACGCACGCTTGACGTTCGCTTTACCTAGAACAAGTATGAAACTAGAAGTACTTTGTAGGTGTTGTTGGATAGGTTTGCAAGATAATAAAGAGTACGTAAATAAAAAGTAGGGGCTGTTTAGATAAAGAAACAATAAAGTAAATATAGCGAGTGTGGAAAAGTGGTGGTAGGAGTTGTGAAATTGCCCCTAAGTAATTGACTACTTTACTAGACCGATAACAAGTATTATGTGGGAGAGGCCACTACTAGCATGTCATCCATGACTTGGAATTCTATGCACTTATGATTGGAACTATTAGCAAGCAATCCGCAACTACTAACATTCATTAAGGTAAAACCCAACCATAGCATTAAGATATATTGGTCCCCCTTCAATCCCGTATGCATCAATTCCTATGCTAGGTTGAAGCTTCTGTCACTCTTGCCCTCCAATACATAGTCCTATCAACATACAACTAACCCTAGGGTGTGATCCACGCGCGCAATCATATGATGGCCACCAAAGGACAGCAACATAACCACAAGCAAATTAAATCAATCATAGCAATTACCATAGAAACCACCGATAGGACAAACATCATTGGAACCAGTTGCCAAAGGACTTGGTGGCGGTCAGATATGATGTCACCTCTGTCGGAGAGGTACTCTAGGCCCTCGGAATGCACATCACATAAGCCTTGCAAGCATTGCAACTAATGAGTTAGTTGCGAGATGAGGTATTACGAAACGAGTAAAGAGACTTGCCGGTAACGAGATTGAACTAGGTATTGAGATACCGACGATCGAATCTCGGGCAAGTAACATACCGATGACAAAGGGAACAACGTATGTTGTTATGCGGTCTGACCGATAAAGATCTTCGTAGAATATGTAGGAGCCAATATGAGCATCCAGGTTCCGCTATTGGTTATTGACCGGAGACGTGTCTCGGTCATGTCTACATTGTTCTCGAACCCGTAGGGTCCGCACGCTTAAGGTTTCGATGACAGTTATATTATGAGTTTATGAGTTTTGATGTACCGAAGGAGTTCGGAGTCCCGGATGAGATCGGGGACATGACGAGGAGTCTCGAAATGGTCGAGACGTAAAGATCGATATATTGGACGACTATATTCGGACATCGGAAAGGTTCCGAGTGGTTCGGGTATTTTTTGGAGTACCGGGGAGTTACGGGAATACGGGAGAAGAAGTATATGGGCCTTATTGGGCTTTAGGGGAGAGGGAGAGGCAGGCCCCCCAAGGCCTGAGTCCGAATTGGACTAGGGGGAGGGCGGCGCCCCCTCCTTCCTTCTCTTCCCTCTTCCCCTTCCTTGTCTCCTACTCCTACTACATGGAAGGACTCCTAGTTGGACTAGGAAAGGGGGAATCCTACTCCCGGTGGGAGTAGGACTCCCCTAGGGCGCGCCATAGAGAGGCCGGCCCTCCCCTCCTCCACTCCTTTATATACGGGGGCAGGGGGCACCCCATAGACACACAAGTTGATCTTCGTGATCATTCTTAGCCGTGTGCGGTGCCCCCTCCACCATACTCCTCGATAATATTGTAGCGGTGCTTAGGCGAAGCCCTGCGACGGTAGAACATCAAGATCGTCACCACGCCGTCGTGCTGACGGAACTCTTCCCCGACACTTTGCTGGATCGGAGTCCGGGGATCGTCATCGAGCTGAACGTGTGCTAGAACTCGGAGGTGCCGTAGTTTCGGTGCTTGATCGGTCGGGTCGCGAAGACGTACGACTACATCAACGCGTTGTCATAACGCTTCGCTCGGTCTACGAGGGTACGTAGACAACACTCTCCCCTCTCGTTGCTATGCATCACCATGATCTTGCGTGTGCGTAGGAATTTTTTTGAAATTACTACGTTCCCCAACAGTGGCATCCGAGCCTAGGTTTTATGGTTTGATGTTATATGCACGAGTAGAACACAAGTGAGTTGTGGGCGATATAAGTCATACTGCCTACCAGCATGTCATACTTTGGTTCGGCGGTATTGTTGGATGAAGCGGCCCGGACCGACATTACTCGTACGCTTACGCGAGACTGGTTCTACCGCCGTGCTTTGCTACACAAAGGTGGCTGCGGGTCAGTTTCTCCAACTTTAGTTGAACCGAGTGTGGCTACGCCCGGTCCTTGCGAAGGTTAAAACAGCACCAACTTGACAAACTATCGTTGTGGTTTTGATGCGTAGGTAAGATTGGTTCTTGCTTAAGCCCGTAGCAGCCACGTAAAACTTGCAACAACAAAGTAGAGGACGTCTAACTTGTTTTTGCAGGGCATGTTGTGATGTGATATGGTCAAGACATGATGCTAAATTTTATTGTATGAGATGATCATGTTTTGTAACCGAGTTATCGGCAACTGGCAGGAGCCATATGGTTGTCGCTTTATTGTATGCAATGCAATCGCGCTGTAATGCTTTACTTTATCACTAAGCGGTAGCGATAGTCGTGGAAGCATAAGATTGGCGAGACGACAATGATGCTACGATGTGATCAAGGTGTCGCGCCGGTGACGATGGTGATCACGACGGTGCTTCAAAGATGGAGATCACAAGCACAAGATGATGATGGCCATATCATATCACTTATATTGATTGCATGTGATGTTTATCTTTTATGCATCTTATCTTGCTTTGATTGACGGTAGCATTATAAGATGATCTCTCACTAATTATCAAGAAGTGTTCTCCCTGAGTATGCACCGTTGCGAAAGTTCTTCGTGTTGAGACACCACGTGATGATCGGGTGTGATAGGCTCTACGTTCAAATACAACGGGTGCAAAACAGTTGCACACGCGGAATACTCAGGTTATACTTGACGAGCCAAGCATATACAGATATGGCCTCGGAACACGGAGA